>NW_027553181.1:0-44556 GCF_045843805.1 Urocitellus parryii | reverse complement strand
AGAGTTCCAACTGCATGTATCCATATAGGAGAAAACAGAGTGAAACCTAAACATGAAAACGGTTACTGCAAAGGAACGGTTTAACCTAGAAGAACGAAATTTGGTGAGCCAAGTGGGATTGGTGTACTGATCATTAAATGGAAGTATCATCAAGATGGGGTGAAAAAATGTTTGCTGAGATTTCAGGAAACTCGTAGTTTTTTGGAAGCTTGGCAACCCCTTTCAATGAAAGTGATTCTCGTCAGTCTCTGCTTGGGGCTACTTCAATAGGACACAAACCATAGCGATAGAACTTGGAACTACATTATTGTGCCAAGTTTCAAAGAGCTAGCACAAACCGTGTTTGATTTAGAGTTCCAACTACATGTATCCATATAGGAGAAAACAGAGTGAAACCTAAACATGAAAACGGTTACTGCAAAGGAACGGTTTAACCTAGAAGAACGAAATTTGGTGAGCCAAGTGGGATTGGTGTACTGATCATTAAATGGAAGTATCATCAAGATTGGGTGAAAAAATGTTTGCTGAGATTTCAGGAAACTCGTAGTTTTTTGGAAGCTTGGCAACCCCTTTCAATGAAAGTGATTCTCGTCAGTCTCTGCTTGGGGCTACTTCAATAGGACACAAACCATAGCGATAGAACTTGGAACTACATTATTGTGCCAAGTTTCAAAGAGCTAGCACAAACCGTGTTTGATTTAGAGTTCCAACTACATGTATCCATATAGGAGAAAACAGAGTGAAACCTAAACATGAAAACGGTTACTGCAAAGGAACGGTTTAACCTAGAAGAACGAAATTTGGTGAGCCAAGTGGGATTGGTGTACTGATCATTAAATGGAAGTATCATCAAGATTGGGTGAAAAAATGTTTGCTGAGATTTCAGGAAACTCGTAGTTTTTTGGAAGCTTGGCAACCCCTTTCAATGAAAGTGATTCTCGTCAGTCTCTGCTTGGGGCTACTTCAATAGGACACAAACCATAGCGATAGAACTTGGAACTACATTATTGTGCCAAGTTTCAAAGAGCTAGCACAAACCGTGTTTGATTTAGAGTTCCAACTACATGTATCCATATAGGAGAAAACAGAGTGAAACCTAAACATGAAAACGGTTACTGCAATGGAACGGTTTAACGTAGAAGATCGAAATTTGGTGAGCCAAGTGGGATTGGTGTACTGATCATTAAATAGAAGTATCATCAAGATTGGGTGAAAAAATGTTTGCTGAGATTTCAGGAAACTCGTAGTTTTTGGAAGCTTGGCAACCCCTTTCAATGAAAGTGATTCTCGTCAGTCTCTGCTTGGGGCTACTTCAATAGGACACAAACCATAGCGATAGAACTTGGAACTACATTATTGTGCCAAGTTTCAAAGAGCTAGCACAAACCGTGTTTGATTTAGAGTTCCAACTACATGTATCCATATAGGAGAAAACAGAGTGAAACCTAAACATGAAAACGGTTACTGCAAAGGAACGGTTTAACCTAGAAGAACGAAATTTGGTGAGCCAGTGGGAATCGTGTACTGATCATTAAATGAAAGTATCATCAAGATTGGGTGAAAAAATGTTTGCTGAGATTTCAGGAAACTCGTAGTTTTTTGGAAGCTTGGCAACCCCTTTCAATGAAAGTGATTCTCGTCAGTCTCTGCTTGGGGCTACTTCAATAGGACACAAACCATAGCGATAGAACTTGGAACTACATTATTGTGCCAAGTTTCAAAGAGCTAGCACAAACCGTGTTTGATTTAGAGTTCCAACTACATGTATCCATATAGGAGAAAACAGAGTGAAACCTAAACATGAAAACGGTTACTTCCAAGGAACGGTTAAACCTAGAAGAACGAAAATTGGTGAGCCAGTGGGATTGGTGTACTGATCATTAAATGAAAGTATCATCAAGATTGGGTGAAAAAATGTTTGCTGAGATTTCAGGAAACTCGTAGTTTTTTGGAAGCTTGGCAACCTGTTTCAATGAAGTGATTCTCGTCAGTCTCTGCTTGGGGCTACTTCAATAGGACACAAACCATAGCGATAGAACTTGGAACTACATTATTGTGCCAAGTTTCAAAGAGCTAGCACAAACCGTGTTTGATTTAGAGTTCCAACTACATGTATCCATATAGGAGAAAACAGAGTGAAACCTAAACATGAAAACGGTTACTGCAAAGGAACGGTTTAACCTAGAAGAACGAAATTTGGTGAGGCAAGTGGGACTGATCATTAAATGGAAGTATCATCAAGATTGGGTGAAAAAATGTTTGCTGAGATTTCAGGAAACTCGTAGTTTTTGAGAAGCTTGGCAACCCCTTTCAATGAAAGTGATTCTCATCAGTCTCTGCTTGGGGCTACTTCAATAGGACACAAACCATAGCGATAGAACTTGGAACTACATTATTGTGCCAAGATTCAAAGAGCTAGCTCAAACCGTGTTTGATTTAGAGTTCCAAATACATGTATCCATATAGGAGAAAACAGAGTGAAACCTAAACATGAAAACGGTTACTGCAAAGGAACGGTTTGACCTAGAAGAACGAAATTTGTTGAGCCAAGTGGGATTGGTGTACTGATCATTAAATGGAAGTATCATCAAGATTTTGTGAAAAAATGTTTGCTGAGATTTCAGGAAACTCGTAGTTTTTTGGAAGCTTGGCAACCCCTTTCAATGAAAGTGATTCTCGTCAGTCTCTGCTTGGGGCTACTTCAATAGGACACAAACCATAGCGATAGAACTTGGAACTACATTATTGTGCCAAGTTTCAAAGAGTTAGCACAAACCGTGTTTGATTTAGAGTTCCAACTACATGTATCCATATAGGAGAAAACAGAGTGAAACCTAAACATGAAAACGGTTACTGCAAAGGAACGGTTAAACCTAGAAGAACGAAAATTGGTGAGCCAGTGGGAATCGTGTACTGATAATTAAATGAAAGTATCATCAAGATTGGGTGAAAAAATGATTGCTGATATTTCAGGAAACTCGTAGTTTTTTGGAAGCTTGGCAACCCCTTTCAATGAAAGTGATTCTCGTCAGTCTCTGCTTGGGGCTACTTCAATAGGACACAAACCATAGCGATAGAACTTGGAGCTACATTATTGTGCCAAGTTTCAAAGAGCTAGCATAAACCGTGTTTGATTTAGAGTTCCAACTGCATGTATCCATATAGGAGAAAACAGAGTGAAACCTAAACATGAAAACGGTTACTGCAAAGGAACGGTTTGACCTAGAAGAACGAAATTTGTTGAGCCAAGTGGGATTGGTGTACTGATCATTAAATGGAAGTATCATCAAGATGGGGTGAAAAAATGTTTGCTAAGATTTCAGGAAACTCGTAGTTTTTTGGAAGCTTGGCAACCCCTTTCAATGAAAGTGATTCTCGTCAGTCTCTGCTTGGGGCTACTTCAATAGGACACAAACCATAGCGATAGAACTTGGAACTACATTATTGTGCCAAGTTTCAAAGAGCTAGCATAAACCGTGTTTGATTTAGAGTTCAAACTACATGTATCCATATAGCAGAAAACAGAGTAAAACCTAAACATGAAAACGGTTACTGTAAAGGAACGGTTTAACCTAGAAGAACGAAATTTGGTGAGCCAACTGGGATTGGTGTACTGATAAATAAATGGAAGTATCATCAAGATTGGGTGAAAAAATGTTTGCTGAGATTTCAGGAAACTCGTAGTTTTTGGGAAGCTTGGCAACCCCTTTCAATGAAAGTGATTTGCGTCAGTCTCTGCTTGGGGCTACTTCAATAGGACACAAACCATAGCGATAGAACTTGGAACTACATTCTTGTGCCAAGTTTCAAAGAGCTAGCAGAAACCGTGTTTGATTTAGAGTCCAACTACATGTATCCATATAGGAGAAAACAGAGTGAAACCTAAACATGAAAACGGTTACTGCAAAGGAACGGTTTAACCTAGAAGAACGAAATTTGGTGAGCCAAGTGGGATTTGTGTACTGATCATTAAATGGAAGTATCATCAAGATTGGGTGAAAAAATGTTTGCTGAGATTTCAGGAAACTTGTAGTTTTTGGGAAGCTTGGCAACCCCTTTCAATGAAAGTGATTCGCGTCAGTCTCTGCTTGGGGCTACTTCAATAGGACACAAACCATAGCGATAGAACTTGGAACTACATTATTGTGCCAAGTTTCAAAGAGCTAGCACAAACCGTGTTTGATTTAGAGTTCCAACTACATGTATCCATATAGGAGAAAACAGAGTGAAACCTAAACATGAAAACGGTTACTGCAATGGAACGGTTTAACGTAGAAGATCGAAATTTGGTGAGCCAAGTGGGATTGGTGTACTGATCATTAAATAGAAGTATCATCAAAATTGGGTGAAAAAATGTTTGCTGAGATTTCAGGAAACTCGTAGATTTTGGAAGCTTGGCAACCCCTTTCAATGAAAGTGATTCTCGTCAGTCTCTGCTTGGGGCTACTTCAATAGGACACAAACCATAGCGATAGAACTTGGAACTACTTTATTGTGCCAAGTTTCAAAGAGCTAGCACAAACCGTGTTTGATAGAGTTCCAACTCCACGTATCCATATAGGAGAACACAGAGTGAAACCTAAATATGAAAACGGTTACTGCAAAGGAACGGTTAAACCTAGAAGAACGAAAATTGGTGAGCCAGTGGGAATCGTGTACTGATAATTAAATGAAAGTATCATCAAGATTGGGTGAAAAAATGATTGCTGATATTTCAGGAAACTCGTAGTTTTTTGGAAGCTTGGCAACCCCTTTCAATGAAAGTGATTCTCGTCAGTCTCTGCTTGGGGCTACTTCAATAGGACACAAACCATAGCGATAGAACTTGGAGCTACATTATTGTGCCAAGTTTCAAAGAGCTAGCATAAACCGTGTTTGATTTAGAGTTCCAACTGCATGTATCCATATAGGAGAAAACAGAGTGAAACCTAAACATGAAAACGGTTACTGCAAAGGAACGGTTTGACCTAGAAGAACGAAATTTGTTGAGCCAAGTGGGATTGGTGTACTGATCATTAAATGGAAGTATCATCAAGATGGGGTGAAAAAATGTTTGCTAAGATTTCAGGAAACTCGTAGTTTTTTGGAAGCTTGGCAACCCCTTTCAATGAAAGTGATTCTCGTCAGTCTCTGCTTGGGGCTACTTCAATAGGACACAAACCATAGAGATAGAACTTGGAACTACATTATTGTGCCAAGTTTCAAAGAGCTAGCATAAACCGTGTTTGATTTAGAGTTCAAACTACATGTATCCATATAGCAGAAAACAGAGTAAAACCTAAACATGAAAACGGTTACTGTAAAGGAACGGTTTAACCTAGAAGAACGAAATTTGGTGAGCCAACTGGGATTGTGTACTGATAAATAAATGGAAGTATCATCAAGATTGGGTGAAAAAATGTTTGCTGAGATTTCAGGAAACTCGTAGTTTTTGGGAAGCTTGGCAACCCCTTTCAATGAAAGTGATTTGCGTCAGTCTCTGCTTGGGGCTACTTCAATAGGACACAAACCATAGCGATAGAACTTGGAACTACATTCTTGTGCCAAGTTTCAAAGAGCTAGCACAAACCGTGTTTGATTTAGAGTCCAACTACATGTATCCATATAGGAGAAAACAGAGTGAAACCTAAACATGAAAACGGTTACTGCAAAGGAACGGTTTAACCTAGAAGAACGAAATTTGGTGAGCCAAGTGGGATTTGTGTACTGATCATTAAATGGAAGTATCATCAAGATTGGGTGAAAAAATGTTTGCTGAGATTTCAGGAAACTTGTAGTTTTTGGGAAGCTTGGCAACCCCTTTCAATGAAAGTGATTCTCGTCAGTCTCTGCTTGGGGCTACTTCAATAGGACACAAACCATAGCGATAGAACTTGGAACTACATTATTGTGCCAAGTTTCAAAGAGCTAGCACAAACCGTGTTTGATTTAGAGTTCCAACTACATGTATCCATATAGGAGAAAACAGAGTGAAACCTAAACATGAAAACGGTTACTTCCAAGGAACGATTAAACCTAGAAGAACGAAAATTGGTGAGCCAGTGGGATTGGTGTACTGATCATTAAATGAAAGTATCATCAAGATTGGGTGAAAAAATGTTTGCTGAGATTTCAGGAAACTCGTAGTTTTTTGGAAGCTTGGCAACCCCTTTCAATGAAAGTGATTCTCGTCAGTCTCTGCTTGGGGCTACTTCAATAGGACACAAACCATAGCGATAGAACTTGGAACTACATTATTGTGCCAAGTTTCAAAGAGCTAGCACAAACCGTGTTTGATTTAGAGTTCCAACTACATGTATCCATATAGGAGAAAACAGAGTGAAACCTAAACATGAAAACGGTTACTGCAAAGGAACGGTTTAACCTAGAAGAACGAAATTTGGTGAGGCAAGTGGGACTGGTGTACTGATCATTAAATGGAAGTATCATCAAGATTGGGTGAAAAAATGTTTGCTGAGATTTCAGGAAACTCGTAGTTTTTTTGAAGCTTGGCAACCCCTTTCAATGAAAGTGATTCTCGTCAGTCTCTGCTTGGGGCTACTTCAATAGGACACAAACCATAGCGATAGAACTTGGAACTACATTCTTGTGCCAAGTTTCAAAGAGATAGCACAAACCGTGTTTGATTTTTCCAACTACATGTATCCATATAGGAGAAAACAGAGTGAAACCTAAACATGAAAACGTTTACTGCAAAGGAACGGTTTAACCTAGAAGAACGAAATTTGGTGAGCCAAGTGGGATTGGTGTACTGATCATTAAATGGAAGTATCATCAAGATTGGGTGAAAAAATGTTTGCTGAGATTTCAGGAATCTCGTAGTTTTTTGGAAGCTTGGCAACCCCTTTCAATGAAAGTGATTCTCGTCAGTCTCTGCTTGGGGCTACTTCAATAGGACACAAACCATAGCGATAGAACTTGGAACTACTTTATTGTGCCAAGTTTCAAAGAGCTAGCACAAACCGTGTTTGATTTAGAGTTCCAAATACATGTATCCATATAGGAGAAAACAGAGTGAAACCAAAACATGAAAACGGTTACTGCAAAGGAACGGTTTAACCTAGAAGAATGAAATTTGGTGAGCCAAGTGGGATTGGTGTGCTGATCATTAAATGGAAGTATCATCAAGATGGGTGAAAAAATGTTTGCTGAAATTTCAGGAAACTCGTAGTTTTTTGGAAGCTTGGCAACCCCTTTCAATGAAAGTGATTCTCGTCAGTCTCTGCTTGGGGCTACTTCAATAGGACACAAACCATAGCGATAGAACTTGGAACTACATTATTGTGCCAAGTTTCAAAGAGCTAGCACAAACCGTGTTTGATTTAGAGTCCAACTACATGTATCCATATTGGAGAAAACAGAGTGAAACCTAAACATGAAAACGGTTACTGCAAAGGAACGGTTTAACCTAGAAGAACGAAATTTGGTGAGCCAAGTGGGATTTGTGTACTGATCATTAAATGGAAGTATCATCAAGATTGGGTGAAAAAATGTTTGCTGAGATTTCAGGAAACTCGTAGTTTTTTGGAAGCTTGGCAACCCCTTTCAATGAAAGTGATTCTCGTCAGTCTCTGCTTGGGGCTACTTCAATAGGACACAAACCATAGCGATAGAACTTGGAACTACATTATTGTGCGAAGTTTCAAATAGCTAGCACAAACCGTGTTTGATTTAGAGTTCCAACTACATGTATCCATATAGGAGTAAACAGAGTGAATCCTAAATATGAAAACGGTTACTGCAAAGAAACAGTTTAACCTAGAAGAATGAAATGTGGTGAGCCAAGTGGGATTGGTGTACTGATCATTAAATGGAAGTATCATCAAGATGGGGTGAAAAAATGTTTGCTGAGATTTCAGGAAACTCGTAGTTTTTTGGAAGCTTGGCAACCCCTTTCAATGAAAGTGATTCGCGTCAGTCTCTGCTTGGGGCTACTTCAATAGGACACAAACCATAGCGATAGAACTTGGAACTACATTATTGTGCCAAGTTTCAAAGAGCTAGCACAAACCGTGTTTGATTTAGAGTTCCAACTACATGTATCCATATAGGAGAAAACAGAGTGAAACCTAAACATGAAAAGTGTAACTGCAAAGAAACGGTTTAACCTAGAAGAACGAAATTTGGTGAGCCAAGTGGGATTGGTGTACTGATCATTAAATGGAAGTATCATCAAGATGGGGTGAAAAAATGTTTGCTGAGATTTCAGGAAACTCGTAGTTTTTTGGAAGCTTGGCAACCCCTTTCAATGAAAGTGATTCGCGTCAGTCTCTGCTTGGGGCTACTTCAATAGGACACAAACCATAGCGATAGAACTTGGAACTACATTATTGTGCCAAGTTTCAAAGAGCTAGCACAAACCGTGTTTGATTTAGAGTTCCAACTACATGTATCCATATAGGAGAAAACAGAGTGAAACCTAAACATGAAAACGGTTACTTCCAAGGAACGGTTAAACCTAGAAGAACGAAAATTGGTGAGCCAGTGGGATTGGTGTACTGATCATTAAACGAATGTATGATCAAGATTGGGTGAAAAAATGTTTGCTGATATTTCAGGAAACTCGTAGATTTTTGGAAGCTTGGCAACCCCTTTCAATGAAAGTGATTCTCGTCAGTCTCTGCTTGGGGCTACTTCAATAGGACACACACCATAGCGATAGAACTTGGAGCTACATTATTGTGCCAAGTTTCAAAGAGCTAGCACAAACCGTGTTTGATTTAGAGTTCCAACTACATGTATCCATATAGGAGAAAACAGAGTGAAACCTAAACATGAAAAGGGTAACTGCAAAGAAACGGTTTAACCTAGAAGAACGAAATTTGGTGAGCCAAGTGGGATTGGTGTACTGATCATTAAATGGAAGTATCATCAAGATTGGGTGAAAAAATGTTTGCTGAGATTTCAGGAAACTCGTAGTTTTTTGGAAGCTTGGCAACCCGTTTCAATGAAGTGATTCTCGTCAGTCTCTGCTTGGGGCTACTTCAATAGGACACAAACCATAGCGATAGAACTTGGAACTACATTATTGTGCCAAGTTTCAAAGAGCTAGCACAAACCGTGTTTGATTTAGAGTTCCAACTACATGTATCCATATAGGAGAAAACAGAGTGAAACCTAAACATGAAAACGGTTACTTCCAAGGAACGATTAAACCTAGAAGAACGAAAATTGGTGAGCCAGTGGGATTGGTGTACTGATCATTAAATGAAAGTATCATCAAGATTGGGTGAAAAAATGTTTGCTGATATTTCAGGAAACTCTTAGTTTTTTGGAAGCTTGGCAACCCCTTTCAATGAAAGTGATTCTCGTCAGTCTCTGCTTGGGGCTACTTCAATAGGACACAAACCATAGCGATAGAACTTGGGACTACATTATTGTGCCAAGTTTCAAAGAGCTAGCACAAACCGTGTTAGATTTAGAGTTCCAACTACATGTATCCATATAGGAGAAAACAGAGTGAAACCTAAACATGAAAAGGGTAACTGCAAAGAAACGGTTTAACCTAGAAGAACGAAATTTGGTGAGCCAAGTGGGATTGGTGTACTGATCATTAAATGGAAGTATCATCAAGATTGGGTGAAAAAATGTTTGCTGAGATTTCAGGAAACTCGTAGTTTTTTGGAAGCTTGGCAACCCGTTTCAATGAAGTGATTCTCGTCAGTCTCTGCTTGGGGCTACTTCAATAGGACACAAACCATAGCGATAGAACTTGGAACTACATTATTGTGCCAAGTTTCAAAGAGCTAGCACAAACCGTGTTTGATTTAGAGTTCCAACTACATGTATCCATATAGGAGAAAACAGAGTGAAACCTAAACATGAAAACGGTTACTTCCAAGGAACGATTAAACCTAGAAGAACGAAAATTGGTGAGCCAGTGGGATTGGTGTACTGATCATTAAATGAAAGTATCATCAAGATTGGGTGAAAAAATGTTTGCTGATATTTCAGGAAACTCTTAGTTTTTTGGAAGCTTGGCAACCCCTTTCAATGAAAGTGATTCTCGTCAGTCTCTGCTTGGGGCTACTTCAATAGGACACAAACCATAGCGATAGAACTTGGGACTACATTATTGTGCCAAGTTTCAAAGAGCTAGCACAAACCGTGTTAGATTTAGAGTTCCAACTACATGTATCCATATAGGAGAAAACAGAGTGAAACCTAAACATGAAAACGGTTACTGCAAAGGAACGGTTTAACCTAGAAGAACGAAATTTGGTGAGGCAAGTGGGACTGGTGTACTGATCATTAAATGGAAGTATCATCAAGATTGGGTGAAAAAATGTTTGCTGAGATTTCAGGAAACTCGTAGTTTTTTTGAAGCTTGGCAACCCCTTTCAATGAAAGTGATTCTCGTCAGTCTCTGCTTGGGGCTACTTCAATAGGACACAAACCATAGCGATAGAACTTGGAACTACATTCTTGTGCCAAGTTTCAAAGAGATAGCACAAACCGTGTTTGATTTAGAGTTCCAACTACATGTATCCATATAGGAGAAAACAGAGTGAAACCTAAACATGAAAACGTTTACTGCAAAGGAACGGTTTAACCTAGAAGAACGAAATTTGGTGAGCCAAGTGGGATTGGTGTACTGATCATTAAATGGAAGTATCATCAAGATTGGGTGAAAAAATGTTTGCTGAGATTTCAGGAATCTCGTAGTTTTTTGGAAGCTTGGCAACCCCTTTCAATGAAAGTGATTCTCGTCAGTCTCTGCTTGGGGCTACTTCAATAGGACACAAACCATAGCGATAGAACTTGGAACTACTTTATTGTGCCAAGTTTCAAAGAGCTAGCACAAACCGTGTTTGATTTAGAGTTCCAAATACATGTATCCATATAGGAGAAAACAGAGTGAAACCAAAACATGAAAACGGTTACTGCAAAGGAACGGTTTAACCTAGAAGAATGAAATTTGGTGAGCCAAGTGGGATTGGTGTGCTGATCATTAAATGGAAGTATCATCAAGATGGGGTGAAAAAATGTTTGCTGAAATTTCAGGAAACTCGTAGTTTTTTGGAAGCTTGGCAACCCCTTTCAATGAAAGTGATTCTCGTCAGTCTCTGCTTGGGGCTACTTCAATAGGACACAAACCATAGCGATAGAACTTGGAACTACATTATTGTGCCAAGTTTCAAAGAGCTAGCACAACCTGTGTTTGATTTAGAGTCCAACTACATGTATCCATATAGGAGAAAACAGAGTGAAACCTAAACATGAAAACGGTTACTGCAAAGGAACGGTTTAACCTAGAAGAACGAAATTTGGTGAGCCAAGTGGGATTTGTGTACTGATCATTAAATGGAAGTATCATCAAGATTGGGTGAAAAAATGTTTGCTGAGATTTTAGGAAACTCGTAGTTTTTTGGAAGCTTGGCAACCCCTTTCAATGAAAGTGATTCTCGTCAGTCTCTGCTTGGGGCTACTTCAATAGGACACAAACCATAGCGATAGAACTTGGAACTACATTATTGTGCGAAGTTTCAAATAGCTAGCACAAACCGTGTTTGATTTAGAGTTCCAACTACATGTATCCATATAGGAGTAAACAGAGTGAAACCTAAATATGAAAACGGTTACTGCAAAGAAACAGTTTAACCTAGAAGAATGAAATGCGGTGAGCCAAGTGGGATTGGTGTACTGATCATTAAATGGAAGTATCATCAAGATGGGGTGAAAAAATGTTTGCTGAGATTTCAGGAAACTCGTAGTTTTTTGGAAGCTTGGCAACCCCTTTCAATGAAAGTGATTCTCGTCAGTCTCTGCTTGGGGCTACTTCAATAGGACACAAACCATAGCGATAGAACTTGGAACTACATTATTGTGCCAAGTTTCAAAGAGCTAGCACAAACCGTGTTTGATTTAGAGTTCCAACTACATGTATCCATATAGGAGAAAACAGAGTGAAACCTAAACATGAAAACGGTTACTGCAAAGGAACGGTTAAACCTAGAAGAACGAAAATTGGTGAGCCAGTGAGATTGGTGTACTGATCATTAAATGAAAGTATCATCAAGATTGGGTGAAAAATGTTTGCTGATATTTCAGGAAACTCGTAGTTTTTTGGAAGCTTGGCAACCCCTTTCAATGAAAGTGATTCTCGTCAGTCTCTGCTTGGGGCTACTTCAATAGGACACAAACGATAGCGATAGAACTTGGAGCTACATTATTGTGCCAAGTTTCAAAGAGCTAGCACAAACCGTGTTTGATTTAGAGTTCCAACTACATGTATCCATATAGGAGAAAACAGAGTGAAACCTAAACATGAAAAGGGTAACTGCAAAGAAACGGTTTAACCTAGAAGAACGAAATTTGGTGAGCCAAGTGGGATTGGTGTACTGATCATTAAATGGAAGTATCATCAAGATGGGGTGAAAAAATGTTTGCTGAGATTTCAGGAAACTCGTAGTTTTTTGGAAGCTTGGCAACCCCTTTCAATGAAAGTGATTCGCGTCAGTCTCTGCTTGGGGCTACTTCAATAGGACACAAACCATAGCGATAGAACTTGGAACTACATTATTGTGCCAAGTTTCAAAGAGCTAGCACAAACCGTGTTTGATTTAGAGTTCCAACTACATGTATCCATATAGGAGAAAACAGAGTGAAACCTAAACATGAAAACGGTTACTTCCAAGGAACGGTTAAACCTAGAAGAACGAAAATTGGTGAGCCAGTGGGATTGGTGTACTGATCATTAAATGAATGTATCATCAAGATTGGGTGAAAAAATGTTTGCTGATATTTCAGGAAACTCGTAGTTTTTTGGAAGCTTGGCAACCCCTTTCAATGAAAGTGATTCTCGTCAGTCTCTGCTTGGGGCTACTTCAATAGGACACACACCATAGCGATAGAAGTTGGAGCTACATTATTGTGCCAAGTTTCAAAGAGCTAGCACAAACCGTGTTTGATTTAGAGTTCCAACTACATGTATCCATATAGGAGAAAACAGAGTGAAACCTAAACATGAAAAGGGTAACTGCAAAGAAACGGTTTAACCTAGAAGAACGAAATTTGGTGAGCCAAGTGGGATTGGTGTACTGATCATTAAATGGAAGTATCATCAAGATTGGGTGAAAAAATGTTTGCTGAGATTTCAGGAAACTCGTAGTTTTTTGGAAGCTTGGCAACCCGTTTCAATGAAGTGATTCTCGTCAGTCTCTGCTTGGGGCTACTTCAATAGGACACAAACCATAGCGATAGAACTTGGAACTACATTATTGTGCCAAGTTTCAAAGAGCTAGCACAAACCGTGTTTGATTTAGAGTTCCAACTACATGTATCCATATAGGAGAAAACAGAGTGAAACCTAAACATGAAAACGGTTGCTTCCAAGGAACGGTTAAACCTAGAAGAACGAAAATTGGTGAGCCAGTGGGATTGGTGTACTGATCATTAAATGAAAGTATCATCAAGATTGGGTGAAAAAATGTTTGCTGATATTTCAGGAAACTCGTAGTTTTTTGGAAGCTTGGCAACCCCTTTCAATGAAGTGATTCTCGTCAGTCTCTGCTTGGGGCTACTTCAATAGGACACACACCATAGCGATAGAACTTGGAGCTACATTATTGTGCCAAGTTTCAAAGAGCTAGCACAAACCGTGTTTGATTTAGAGTTCCAACTACATGTATCCATATAGGAGAAAACAGAGTGAAACCTAAACATGAAAAGGGTAACTGCAAAGAAACGGTTTAACCTAGAAGAACGAAATTTGGTGAGCCAAGTGGGATTGGTGTACTGATCATTAAATGGAAGTATCATCAAGATTGGGTGAAAAAATGTTTGCTGAGATTTCAGGAAACTCGTAGTTTTTTGGAAGCTTGGCAACCCGTTTCAATGAAGTGATTCTCGTCAGTCTCTGCTTGGGGCTACTTCAATAGGACACAAACCATAGCGATAGAACTTGGGACTACATTATTGTGCCAAGTTTCAAAGAGCTAGCACAAACCGTGTTAGATTTAGAGTTCCAACGACATGTATCCATATAGGAGAAAACAGAGTGAAACCTAAACATGAAAACGGTTACTGCAAAGGAACGGTTTAACCTAGAAGAATGAAATTTGGTGAGCCAAGTGGGATTGGTGTGCTGATCATTAAATGGAAGTATCATCAAGATGGGGTGAAAAAATGTTTGCTGAAATTTCAGGAAACTCGTAGTTTTTTGGAAGCTTGGAAACCCCTTTCAATGAAATTGATTCTCGTCAGTCTCTGCTTGGGGCTACTTCAATAGGACACAAACCATAGCGATAGAACTTGGAACTACATTATTGTGCCAAGTTTCAAAGAGCTAGCACAAACCGTGTTTGATTTAGAGTCCAACTACATGTATCCATATTGGAGAAAACAGAGTGAAACCTAAACATGAAAACAGTTACTGCAAAGGAACGGTTTAACCTAGAAGAACGAAATTTGGTGAGCCAAGTGGGATTTGTGTACTGATCATTAAATGGAAGTATCATCAAGATTGGGTGAAAAAATGTTTGCTGAGATTTCAGGAAACTTGTAGTTTTTGGGAAGCTTGGCAACCCCTTTCAATGAAAGTGATTCGCGTCAGTCTCTGCTTGGGGCTACTTCAATAGGACACAAACCATAGCGATAGAACTTGGAACTACATTATTGTGCCAAGTTTCAAAGAGCTAGCACAAACCGTGTTTGATTTAGAGTTCCAACTACATGTATCCATATAGGAGAAAACAGAGTGAAACCTAAACATGAAAACGGTTACTGCAAAGGAACGGTTTAACCTAGAAGAACGAAATTTGGTGAGCCAAGTGGGATTGGTGTACTGATCATTAAATGGAAGTATCATCAAGATTGGGTGAAAAAATGTTTGCTGAGATTTCAGGAAACTTGTAGTTTTTTGGAAGCTTGGCAACCCCTTTCAATGAAAGTGATTCTCGTCAGTCTCTGCTTGGGGCTACTTCAATAGGACACAAACCATAGCGATAGAACTTGGAACTACATTATTGTGCGAAGTTTCAAATAGCTTGCACAAACCGTGTTTGATTTAGAGTTCCAACTACATGTATCCATATAGGAGTAAACAGAGTGAAACCTAAATATGAAAACGGTTACTGCAAAGAAACAGTTTAACCTAGAAGAATGAAATGTGGTGAGCCAAGTGGGATTGGTGTACTGATCATTAAATGGAAGTATCATCAGGATGGGGTGAAAAAATGTTTGCTGAGATTTCAGGAAACTCGTAGTTTTTTGGAAGCTTGGCAACCCCTTTCAATGAAAGTGATTCTCGTCAGTCTCTGCTTGGGGCTACTTAAATAGGACACAAACCATAGCGATAGAACTTGGAACTACATTATTGTGCCAAGTTTCAAAGAGCTAGCACAAACCGTGTTTGATTTAGAGTTCCAACTACATGTATCCATATAGGAGAAAACAGAGTGAAACCTAAACATGAGAACGGTTACTGCAAAGGAACGGTTAAACCTAGAAGAACGAAAATTGGTGAGCCAGTGGGATTGTTGTACTGATCATTAAATGAAAATATCATCAAGATTGGGTGAAAAATGTTTGCTGATATTTCAGGAAACTCGTAGTTTTTTGGAAGCTTGGCAACCCCTTTCAATGAAAGTGATTCTCGTCAGTCTCTGCTTGGGGCTACTTCAATAGGACACAAACCATAGCGATAGAACTTGGAGCTACATTATTGTGCCAAGTTTCAAAGAGCTAGCACAAACCGTGTTTGATTTAGAGTTCCAACTACATGTATCCATATAGGAGAAAACAGAGTGAAACCTAAACATGAAAAGGGTAACTGCAAAGAAACGGTTTAACCTAGAAGAACGAAATTTGGTGAGCCAAGTGGGATTGGTGTACTGATCATTAAATGGAAGTATCATCAAGATGGGGTGAAAAAATGTTTGCTGAGATTTCAGGAAACTCGTAGTTTTTTGGAAGCTTGGCAACCCCTTTCAATGAAAGTGATTCTCGTCAGTCTCTGCTTGGGGCTACTTCAATAGGACACAAACCATAGCGATAGAACTTGGAACTACATTATTGTGCCAAGTTTCAAAGAGCTAGCACAAACCGTGTTTGATTTAGAGTTCCAACTACATGTATCCATATAGGAGAAAACAGAGTGAAACCTAAACATGAAAACGGTTACTGCAAAGGAACGGTTTAACCTAGAAGAACGAAATTTGGTGAGGCAAGTGGGACTGGTGTACTGATCATTAAATGGAAGTATCATCAAGATTGGGTGAAAAAGTATTTGCTGAGATTTCAGGAAACTCGTAGTTTTTTGAAGCTTGGCAACCCCTTTCAATGAAAGTGATTCTCGTCAGTCTCTGCTTGGGGCTACTTCAATAGGACACAAACCATAGCGATAGAACTTGGAACTACATTCTTGTGCCAAGTTTCAAAGAGATAGCACAAACCGTGTTTGATTTAGAGTTCCAACTACATGTATCCATATAGGAGAAAACAGAGTGAAACCTAAACATGAAAACGTTTTACTGCAAAGGAACGGTTTAACCTAGAAGAACGAAATTTAGTGAGCCAAGTGGGATTGGTGTACTGATCATTAAATGGAAGTATCATCAAGATTGGGTGAAAAAATGTTTGCTGAGATTTCAGGAATCTCGTAGTTTTTTGGAAGCTTGGCAACCCCTTTCAATGAAAGTGATTCTCGTCAGTCTCTGCTTGGGGCTACTTCAATAGGACACAAACCATAGCGATAGAACTTGGAACTACTTTATTGTGCCAAGTTTCAAAGAGCTAGCACAAACCGTGTTTGATTTAGAGTTCCAAATACATGTATCCATATAGGAGAAAACAGAGTGAAACCAAAACATGAAAACGGTTACTGCAAAGGAACGGTTTAACCTAGAAGAATGAAATTTGGTGAGCCAAGTGGGATTGGGTGCTGATCATTAAATGGAAGTATCATCAAGATGGGGTGAAAAAATGTTTGCTGAAATTTCAGGAATCTCGTAGTTTTTTGGAAGCTTGGCAACCCCTTTCAATGAAAGTGATTCTCGTCAGTCTCTGCTTGGGGCTACTTCAATAGGACACAAACCATAGCGATAGAACTTGGAACTACATTATTGTGCCAAGTTTCAAAGAGCTAGCACAAACCGTGTTTGATTTAGAGTTCCAACTACATGTATCCATATAGGAGAAAACAGAGTGAAACCTAAACATGAAAACGGTTACTTCCAAGGAACGGTTAAACCTAGAAGAAAGAAAATTGGTGAGCCAGTGGGGATGGTGTACTGATCATTAAATGAATGTATCATCAAGATTGGGTGAAAAAATGTTTGCTGATATTTCAGGAAACTCGTAGTTTTTTGGAAGCTTGGCAACCCCTTTCAATGAAAGTGATTCTCGTCAGTCTCTGCTTGGGGCTACTTCAATAGGACACACACCATAGCGATAGAACTTGGAGCTACATTATTGTGCCAAGTTTCAAAAGAGCTAGCACAAACCGTGTTTGATTTAGAGTTCCAACTACATGTATCCATATAGGAGAAAACAGAGTGAAACCTAAACATGAAAAGGGTAACTGCAAAGAAACGGTTTAACCTAGAAGAACGAAATTTGGTGAGCCAAGTGGGATTGGTGTACTGATCATTAAATGGAAGTATCATCAAGATTGGGTGAAAAAATGTTTGCTGAGATTTCAGGAAACTCGTAGTTTTTTGGAAGCTTGGCAACCCGTTTCAATGAAGTGATTCTCGTCAGTCTCTGCTTGGGGCTACTTCAATAGGACACAAACCATAGCGATAGAACTTGGAACTACATTATTGTGCCAAGTTTCAAAGAGCTAGCACAAACCGTGTTTGATTTAGAGTTCCAACTACATGTATCCATATAGGAGAAAACAGAGTGAAACCTAAACATGAAAACGGTTACTGCAAAGGAACGGTTTAACCTAGAAGAACGAAATTTGGTGAGGCAAGTGGGACTGGTGTACTGATCATTAAATGGAAGTATCATCAAGATTGGGTGAAAAAGTATTTGCTGAGATTTCAGGAAACTCGTAGTTTTTTTGAAGCTTGGCAACCCCCTTTCAATGAAAGTGATTCTCGTCCAGTCTCTGCTTGGGGCTACTTCAATAGGACACAAACCATAGCGATAGAACTTGGAACTACATTCTTGTTGCCAAGTTTCAAAGAGATAGCACAAACCGTGTTTGATTTAGAGTTCCAACTAAATGTATCCATATAGGAGAAACAGAGTGAAACCTAAACATGAAAACGTTTACTGCAAAGGAACTGTTTAACCTAGAAGAACGAAATTTAGTGAGCCAAGTGGGATTGGTGTACTGATTTAAATGGAAGTATCATCAAGATTGGGTGAAAAAATGTTTGCTGAGATTTCAGGAATCTCGTAGTTTTTTGGAAGCTTGGCAACCCCTTTCAATGAAAGTGATTCTCGTCAGTCTCTGCTTGGGGCTACTTCAATAGGACACAAACCATAGCGATAGAACTTGGAACTACTTTATTGTGCCAAGTTTCAAAGAGCTAGCACAAACCGTGTTTGATTTAGAGTTCCAAATACATGTATCCATATAGGAGAAAACAGAGTGAAACCAAAACATGAAAACGGTTACTGCAAAGGAACGGTTTAACCTAGAAGAATGAAATTTGGTGAGCCAAGTGGGATTGGTGTGCTGATCATTAAATGGAAGTATCATCAAGATGGGGTGAAAAAATGTTTGCTGAAATTTCAGGAAACTCGTAGTTTTTTGGAAGCTTGGCAACCCCTTTCAATGAAAGTGATTCTCGTCAGTCTCTGCTTGGGGCTACTTCAATAGGACACAAACCATAGCGATAGAACTTGGAACTACATTATTGTGCCAAGTTTCAAAGAGCTAGCACAAACCGTGTTTGATTTAGAGTCCAACTACATGTATCCATATTGGAGAAAACAGAGTGAAACCTAAACATGAAAACGGTTACTGCAAAGGAACGGTGTAACCTAGAAGAACGAAATTTGGTGAGCCAAGTGGGATTTGTGTACTGATCATTAAATGGAAGTATCATCAAGATTGGGTGAAAAAATGTTTGCTGAGATTTCAGGAAACTTGTAGTTTTTGGGAAGCTTGGCAACCCCTTTCAATGAAAGTGATTCGCGTCAGTCTCTGCTTGGGGCTACTTCAATAGGACACAAACCATAGCGATAGAACTTGGAACTACATTATTGTGCCAAGTTTCAAAGAGCTAGCACAAACCGTGTTTGATTTAGAGTTCCAACTACATGTATCCATATAGGAGAAAACAGAGTGAAACCTAAACATGAAAACGGTTACTGCAAAGGAACGGTTTAACCTAGAAGAACGAAATTTGGTGAGCCAAGTGGGATTGGTGTACTGATCATTAAATGGAAGTATCATCAAGATTGGGTGAAAAAATGTTTGCTGAGATTTCAGGAAACTTGTAGTTTTTTGGAAGCTTGGCAACCCCTTTCAATGAAAGTGATTCTCGTCAGTCTCTGCTTGGGGCTACTTCAATAGGACACAAACCATAGCGATAGAACTTGGAACTACATTATTGTGCGAAGTTTCAAATAGCTAGCACAAACCGTGTTTGATTTAGAGTTCCAACTACATGTATCCATATAGGAGTAAACAGAGTGAAACCTAAATATGAAAACGGTTACTGCAAAGAAACAGTTTAACCTAGAAGAATGAAATGTGGTGAGCCAAGTGGGATTGGTGTACTGATCATTAAATGGAAGTATCATCAAGATGGGGTGAAAAAATGTTTGCTGAGATTTCAGGAAACTCGTAGTTTTTTGGAAGCTTGGCAACCCCTTTAAATGAAAGTGATTCTCGTCAGTCTCTGCTTGGGGCTACTTCAATAGGACACAAACCATAGCGATAGAACTTGGAACTACATTATTGTGCCAAGTTTCAAAGAGCTAGCACAAACCGTGTTTGATTTAGAGTTCCAACTACATGTATCCATATAGGAGAAAACAGAGTGAAACCTAAACATGAAAACGGTTACTGCAAAGGAACGGTTAAACCTAGAAGAACGAAAATTGGTGAGCCAGTGGGATTGGTGTACTGATCATTAAATGAAAGTATCATCAAGATTGGGTGAAAAATGTTTGCTGATATTTCAGGAAACTCGTAGTTTTTTGGAAGCTTGGCAACCCCTTTCAATGAAAGTGATTCTCGTCAGTCTCTGCTTGGGGCTACTTCAATAGGACACAAACCATAGCGATAGAACTTGGAGCTACATTATTGTGCCAAGTTTCAAAGAGCTAGCACAAACCGTGTTTGATTTAGAGTTCCAACTACATGTATCCATATAGGAGAAAACAGAGTGAAACCTAAACATGAAAAGGGTAACTGCAAAGAAACGGTTTAACCTAGAAGAACGAAATTTGGTGAGCCAAGTGGGATTGGTGTACTGATCATTAAATGGAAGTATCATCAAGATGGGGTGAAAAAATGTTTGCTGAGATTTCAGGAAACTCGTAGTTTTTTGGAAGCTTGGCAACCCCTTTCAATGAAAGTGATTCTCGTCAGTCTCTGCTTGGGGCTACTTCAGTAGGACACAAACCATAGCGATAGAACTTGGAACTACATTATTGTGCCAAGTTTCAAAGAGCTAGCACAAACCGTGTTTGATTTAGAGTTCCAACTACATGTATCCATATAGGAGAAAACAGAGTGAAACCTAAACATGAAAACGGTTACTTCCAAGGAACGGTTAAACCTAGAAGAAAGAAAATTGGTGAGCCAGTGGGATTGGTGTACTGATCATTAAATGAATGTATCATCAAGATTGGGTGAAAAAATGTTTGCTGATATTTCAGGAAACTCGTAGTTTTTTTGGAAGCTTGGCAACCCCTTTCAATGAAAGTGATTCTCGTCAGTCTCTGCTTGGGGCTACTTCAATAGGACACACACCATAGCGATAGAACTTGGAGCTACATTATTGTGCCAAGTTTCAAAGAGCTAGCACAAACCGTGTTTGATTTAGAGTTCCAACTACATGTATCCATATAGGAGAAAACAGAGTGAAACCTAAACATGAAAAGGGTAACTGCAAAGAAACGGTTTAACCTAGAAGAACGAAATTTGGTGAGCCAAGTGGGATTGGTGTACTGATCATTAAATGGAAGTATCATCAAGATTGGGTGAAAAAATGTTTGCTGAGATTTCAGGAAACTCGTAGTTTTTTGGAAGCTTGGCAACCCGTTTCAATGAAGTGATTCTCGTCAGTCTCTGCTTGGGGCTACTTCAATAGGACACAAACCATAGCGATAGAACTTGGAACTACATTATTGTGCCAAGTTTCAAAGAGCTAGCACAAACCGTGTTTGATTTAGAGTTCCAACTACATGTATCCATATAGGAGAAAACAGAGTGAAACCTAAACATGAAAACGGTTACTGCAAAGGAACGGTTTAACCTAGAAGAACGAAATTTGGTGAGGCAAGTGGGACTGGTGTACTGATCATTAAATGGAAGTATCATCAAGATTGGGTGAAAAAGTATTTGCTGAGATTTCAGGAAACTCGTAGTTTTTTTGAAGCTTGGCAACCCCTTTCAATGAAAGTGATTCTCGTCAGTCTCTGCTTGGGGCTACTTCAATAGGACACAAACCATAGCGATAGAACTTGGAACTACATTCTTGTGCCAAGTTTCAAAGAGATAGCACAAACCGTGTTTGATTTAGAGTTCCAACTACATGTATCCATATAGGAGAAAACAGAGTGAAACCTAAACATGAAAACGTTTACTGCAAAGGAACGGTTTAACCTAGAAGAACGAAATTTAGTGAGCCAAGTGGGATTGGTGTACTGATCATTAAATGGAAGTATCATCAAGATTGGGTGAAAAAATGTTTGCTGAGATTTCAGGAATCTCGTAGTTTTTTGGAAGCTTGGCAACCCCTTTCAATGAAAGTGATTCTCGTCAGTCTCTGCTTGGGGCTACTTCAATAGGACACAAACCATAGCGATAGAACTTGGAACTACTTTATTGTGCCAAGTTTCAAAGAGCTAGCACAAACCGTGTTTGATTTAGAGTTCCAAATACATGTATCCATATAGGAGAAAACAGAGTGAAACCAAAACATGAAAACGGTTACTGCAAAGGAACGGTTTAACCTAGAAGAATGAAATTTGGTGAGCCAAGTGGGATTGGTGTGCTGATCATTAAATGGAAGTATCATCAAGATGGGGTGAAAAAATGTTTGCTGAAATTTCAGGAACCTCGTAGTTTTTTGGAAGCTTGGCAACCCCTTTCAATGAAAGTGATTCTCGTCAGTCTCTGCTTGGGGCTACTTCAATAGGACACAAACCATAGCGATAGAACTTGAAATTACATTATTGTGCCAAGTTTCAAAGAGCTAGCACAAACCGTGTTTGATTTAGAGTCCAACTACATGTATCCATATTGGAGAAAACAGAGTGAAACCTAAACATGAAAACGGTTACTGCAAAGGAACGGTTTAACCTAGAAGAACGAAATTTGGTGAGCCAAGTGGGATTTGTGTACTGATCATTAAATGGAAGTATCATCAAGATTGGGTGAAAAAATGTTTGCTGAGATTTCAGGAAACTTGTAGTTTTTGGGAAGCTTGGCAACCCCTTTCAATGAAAGTGATTCGCGTCAGTCTCTGCTTGGGGCTACTTCAATAGGACACAAACCATAGCGATAGAACTTGGAACTACTTTATTGTGCCAAGTTTCAAAGAGCTAGCACAAACCGTGTTTGATTTAGAGTTCCAAATACATGTATCCATATAGGAGAAAACAGAGTGAAACCAAAACATGAAAACGGTTACTGCAAAGGAACGGTTTAACCTAGAAGAATGAAATTTGGTGAGCCAAGTGGGATTGGTGTGCTGATCATTAAATGGAAGTATCATCAAGATGGGGTGAAAAAATGTTTGCTGAAATTTCAGGAACCTCGTAGTTTTTTGGAAGCTTGGCAACCCCTTTCAATGAAAGTGATTCTCGTCAGTCTCTGCTTGGGGCTACTTCAATAGGACACAAACCATAGCGATAGAACTTGAAATTACATTATTGTGCCAAGTTTCAAAGAGCTAGCACAAACCGTGTTTGATTTAGAGTCCAACTACATGTATCCATATTGGAGAAAACAGAGTGAAACCTAAACATGAAAACGGTTACTGCAAAGGAACGGTTTAACCTAGAAGAACGAAATTTGGTGAGCCAAGTGGGATTTGTGTACTGATCATTAAATGGAAGTATCATCAAGATTGGGTGAAAAAATGTTTGCTGAGATTTCAGGAAACTTGTAGTTTTTGGGAAGCTTGGCAACCCCTTTCAATGAAAGTGATTCGCGTCAGTCTCTGCTTGGGGCTACTTCAATAGGACACAAACCATAGCGATAGAACTTGGAACTACTTTATTGTGCCAAGTTTCAAAGAGCTAGCACAAACCGTGTTTGATTTAGAGTTCCAAATACATGTATCCATATAGGAGAAAACAGAGTGAAACCAAAACATGAAAACGGTTACTGCAAAGGAACGGTTTAACCTAGAAGAATGAAATTTGGTGAGCCAAGTGGGATTGGTGTGCTGATCATTAAATGGAAGTATCATCAAGATGGGGTGAAAAAATGTTTGCTGAAATTTCAGGAAACTCGTAGTTTTTTGGAAGCTTGGCAACCCCTTTCAATGAAAGTGATTCTCGTCAGTCTCTGCTTGGGGCTACTTCAATAGGACACAAACCATAGCGATAGAACTTGGAACTACATTATTGTGCCAAGATTCAAAGAGCTAGTTCAAACCGTGTTTGATTTAGAGTTCCAAATACATGTATCCATATAGGAGAAAACAGAGTGAAACCTAAACATGAAAACGGTTACTGCAAAGGAACGGTTTGACCTAGAAGAACAAAATTTGTTGAGCCAAGTGGGATTGGTGTACTGATCATTAAATGGAAGTATCATCAAGATGGGGTGAAAAAATGATTGCTGAGATTTCAGGAAACTCGTAGTTTTTTTGAAGCTTGGCAACCCCTTTCAATGAAAGTGATTCTCGTCAGTCTCTGCTTGGGGCTACTTCAATAGGACACAAACCATAGCGATAGAACTTGGAGCTACATTCTTGTGCCAAGTTTCAAAGAGATAGCACAAACCGTGTTTGATTTAGAGTTCCAACTACATGTATCCATATAGGAGAAAACAGAGTGAAACCTAAACATGAAAACGGTTACTGCAAAGGAACGGTTTAACGTAGAAGATCGAAATTTGGTGAGCAAAGTGGGATTGGTGTACTGATCATTAAATGGAAGTATCATCAAGATTGGGTGAAAAAATGTTTGCTGAGATTTCAGGAAACTCGTAGTTTTTGGGAAGCTTGGCAACCCCTTTCAATGAAAGTGATTCTCGTCAGTCTCTGCTTGGGGCTACTTCAATAGGACACAAACCATAGCGAAAGAATTTGGAACTACATTCTTGTGCCAAGTTTCAAAGAGCTGGCACAAACCGTGTTTGATTTAGAGTCCAACTACATGTATCCATATAGGAGAAAACAGAGTGAAACCTAAACATGAAAACGGTTACTGCAAAGGAAGGGTTTAACCTAGAAGAACGAAATTTGGTGAGCCAAGTGGGATTGGTGTACTGATCATTAAATGGAAGTATCATCAAGATTGGGTGAAAAAATGTTTGCTGAGATTTCAGGAAACTCGTAGTTTTTTGGAAGCTTGGCAACCCCTTTCAATGAAAGTGATTCTCGTCAGTCTCTGCTTGGGGCTACTTCAATAGGACACAAACCATAGCGATAGAACTTGGAACTACATTATTGTGCCAAGTTTCAAAGAGCTAGCACAAACCGTGTTTGATTTAGAGTTCCAACTACATGTATCCATATAGGAGTATACAGAGTGAAACCTAAATATGAAAACGGTTACTGCAAAGAAACGGTTAAACCTAGAAGAACGAAAATTGGTGAGCCAGTGGGATTGGTGTACTGATCATTAAATGAAAGTATCATCAAGATTGGGTGAAAAAATGTTTGCTGATATTTCAGGAAACTCGTAGTTTTTTGGAAGCTTGGCAACCCCTTTCAATGAAAGTGATTCTCGTCAGTCTCTGCTTGGGGCTACTTCAATAGGACACACACCATAGCGATAGAACTTGGAGCTACATTATTTTGCCAATTTTCAAAGAGCTAGCATAAACCGTGTTTGATTTAGAGTTCCAACTACATGTATCCATATAGGAGAAAACAGAGAGAAACCTAAACATGAAAAGGGTAACTGCAAAGAAACGGTTTAACCTAGAAGAACGAAATTTGGTGAGCCAAGTGGGATTGGTGTACTGATCATTAAATGGAAGTATCATCAAGATTAGGTGATAAAGTGTTTGCTGAGATTTCAGGAAACTCGTAGTTTTATGGAAGCTTGGCAACCCCTTTCAATGAAAGTGATTCGCGTCAGTCTCTGCTTGGGGCTACTTCAATAGGACACAAACCATAGCGATAGAACTTGGAACTACATTCTTGTGCCAAGTTTCAAAGAGCTAACACAAACCGTGTTTGATTTAGAGTCCAACTACATGTATCCATATAGGAGAAAACAGAGTGAAACCTAAACATGAAAACGGTTACTGCAAAGGAACGGTTTAACCTAGAAGAACGAAATTTGGTGAGCCAAGTGGGATTTGTGTACTGATCATTAAATGGAAGTATCATCAAGATTGGGTGAAAAAATGTTTGCTGATATTGCAGGAAACTCGTAGTTTTTTGGAAGCTTGGCAACCCCTTTCAATGAAAGTGATTCTCGTCAGTCTCTGCTTGGGGCTACTTCAATAGGACACAAACCATAGCGATAGAACTTGGAGCTACATTATTGTGCCAAGTTTCAAAGAGCCAGCATAAACCGTGTTTGATTTAGAGTTCCAACTGCATGTATCCATATAGGAGAAAACAGAGTGAAACCTAAACATGAAAAGGGTAACTGCAAAGAAACGGTTTAAGCTAGAAGAACGAAATTTGGTGAGCCAAGTGGGATTGGTGTACTGATCATTAAATGAAAGTATCATCAAGATTGGGTGATAAAATATTTGCTGAGATTTCAGGAAACTCGTAGTTTTTTGGAAGCTTGGCAACCCCTTTCAATGAAAGTGATTCTCGTCAGTCTCTGCTTGGGGCTACTTCAATAGGACACAAACCATAGCGATAGAACTTGGAACTACATTATTGTGCCAAGTTTCAAAGAGCTAGCACAAACCGTGTTTGATTTAGAGTTCCAACTACATGTATCCATATAGGAGAAAACAGAGTGAAACCTAAACATGAAAACGGTTACTGCAAAGGCACGGTTTAACGTAGAAGATCGAAATTTGGTGAGCCAAGTGGGATTGGTGTACTGATCATTAAATAGAAGTATCATCAAGATTGGGTGAAAAAATGTTTGCTGAGATTTCAGGAAACTCGTAGTTTTTTGGAAGCTTGGCAACCCCTTTCAATGAAAGTTATTCTCGTCAGTCTCTGCTTGGGGCTACTTCAATAGGACACAAACCATAGTGATAGATCTTGGAACTACTTTATTGTGCCAAGTTTCAAAGAGCTAGCACAAACCGTGTTTGATTTAGAGTTCCAAATACATGTATCCGTATAGGAGAAAACAGAGTGAAACCTAAACATGAAAACGGTTACTGCAAAGGAACGGTTTAACCTAGAACAATGAAATTTGGTGAGCCAAGTGGGATTGGTGTACTGATCATTAAATGGAAGTATCATCAAGATGGGGTGAAAAAATGTTTGCTGAGATTTCAGGAAACTCGTAGTTTTTTGGAAGCTTGGCAACCCCTTTAAATGAAAGTGATTCTCGTCAGTCTCTGCTTGGGGCTACTTCAATAGGACACAAACCATAGCGATAGAACTTGGAACTACATTATTGTGCCAAGTTTCAAAGAGCTAGCACAAACCGTGTTTGATTTAGAGTTCCAACTACATGTATCCATATAGGAGAAAACAGAGTGAAACCTAAACATGAAAACGGTTACTGCAAAGGAACGGTTAAACCTAGAAGAACGAAAATTGGTGAGCCAGTGGGATTGGTGTACTGATCATTAAATGAAAGTATCATCAAGATTGGGTGAAAAAATGTTTGCTGATATTTCAGGAAACTCGTAGTTTTTTGGAAGCTTGGCAACCCCTTTCAATGAAAGTGATTCTCGTCAGTCTCTGCTTGGGGCTACTTCAATAGGACACACACCATAGCGATAGAACTTGGAGCTACATTATTTTGCCAATTTTCAAAGAGCTAGCATAAACCGTGTTTGATTTAGAGTTCCAACTACATGTATCCATATAGGAGAAAACAGAGTGAAACCTAAACATGAAAACGGTTACTGCAAAGGAACGGTTTAACGTAGAAGATCGAAATTTGGTGAGCCAAGTGGGATTGGTGTACTGATAATTAAATGGAAGTATCATCAAGATTGGGTGAAAAAATGTTTGCTGAGATTTCATGAAACTCGTAGTTTTTTGGAAGCTTGGCAACCCCTTTCAATGAAAGTGATTCTCGTCAGTCTCTGCTTGGGGCTACTTCAATAGGACACAAACCATAGCGATAAAACTTGGTACTACATTATTTTCCCAAGTTTCAAAGAGCTAGCATAAACCGTGTTTGATTTAGAGTTCCAACAGCATGTATCCATATAGGAGAAAACAGAGTGAAACCTAAACATGAAAAGGGTAACTGCAAAGAAACGGTTTAACCTAGAAGAACGAAATTTGGTGAGCCAAGTGGGATTGGTGTACTGATCATTAAATGGAAGTATCATCAAGATTGGGTGAAAAATGTTTGCTGAGATTTCAGGAAACTCGTAGTTTTTTGGAAGCTTGGCAACCCCTTTCAATGAAAGTGATTCTCGTCAGTCTCTGCTTGGGGCTACTTCAATAGGACACAAACCATAGCGAAAGAACTTGGAACTACATTATTGTGCCAAGTTTCAAAGAGCTAGCAAAAACCGTGTTTGATTTAGAGTTCCAAATCCACGTATCCATATAGGAGAAAAGAGAGTGAAACCTAAACATAAAAACGGTTACTGCAAAGGAACGGTTTAACCTAGAAGAATGAAATGTGGTGAGCCAAGTGGGATTGGTGTACTGATCATTAAATAGAAGTATCATCAAGATGGTTTAAAAAAATGTTTACTGAGATTCCAGGAAACTCGTAGTTGTTTGAAGCTTGGCAACCCCTTTCAATGAAAGTGATTCTCGTCAGTCTCTGTTTGGGGCTATTTCAATAGGACACAAAACATAGCGATAGAACTTGGAACTACATTATTGTGCAAGTTTCAAAGAGCTAGCACAAACCGTGTTTGATTTAGAGTTCCAACTACATATATCCATATAGGAGAAAACAGAGTGAAACCTAAACATGAAAACGGTTACTGCAAAGGAACGGTTTAACCTAGAAGAACGAAATTTGGTGAGCCAAGTGGGATTGGTGTACTGATCATTAAATGAAAGTATCATCAAGATTGGGTGAAAAAATGTTTGCTGAGATTTTAGGAAACTCGTAGTTTTTTGGAAGCTTGGCCACCCCTTTCAATGAAAGTGATTCTCGTCAGTCTCTGCTTGGGGCTACTTCAATAGGACACAAACCATAGTGATAGAACTTGGAACTACATTATTGTGCCATATTTCAAGAGCTAGCACAAACCGTGTTTGATTTAGAGTTCCAACTACATGTATCCATATAGGAGAAAACAGAGTGAAACCTAAACATGAAAACGGTTACTGCAAAGGAACGGTTTAACCTAGAAGAACGAAATTTGGTGAGCCAACTGGGATTGGTGTACTGATAAATAAATGGAAGTATCATCAAGATTTTGTGAAAAAATATTTGCTGAGATTTCAGGAAACTCGTAGTTTTTTGGAAGCTTGGCAACCCCTTTCAATGAAAGTGATTCTCGTTAGTCTCTGCTTGGGGCTACTTCAATAGGACACAAACCATAGCGATAGAACTTGGAACTACATTATTTTGCCAAGTTTCAAAGAGCTAGCATAAACCGTGTTTGATTTAGAGTTCCAACTGCTTGTATCCATATAGGAGAAAACAGAGTGAAACCTAAACATGAAAAGGGTAACTGCAAAGAAACGGTTTAACCTAGAAGAACGAAATTTGGTGAGCCCAGTGGGATTGGTGTACTGATTATTAAATGGAAGTATCATCAAGATTGGGTGAAAAAATGTTTGCTGAGATTTCAGGAAACTCGTAGTTTTTTGGAAGCTTGGCAACCCCTTTCAATGAAAGTGATTCGCGTCAGTCTCTGCTTGGGGCTACTTCAATAGGACACAAACCATAGCGAAAGAACTTGGAACTACATTATTGTGCCAAGTTTCAAAGAGCTAGCACAAACCGTGTTTGATTTAGAGTTCCAACTCCACGTATCCATATAGGAGAAAACAGAGTGAAACCTAAACATGAAAACGGTTACTGCAAAGAACGGTTTAACCTAGAAGAATGAAATGTGGTGAGCCAAGTGGGATTGGTGTACTGATCATTAAATGGAAGTATCATCAAGATTGGGTGAAAAAATGTTTGCTGAGATTTCAGGAAACTCGTAGTTTTTTGGAAGCTTGGCAACCCCTTTCAATGAAAGTGATTCTCGTCATTCTCTGCTTGGGGCTACTTCAATAGGACACAAATCATAGCGATAGAACTTGGAACTACATCATTGTGCCAAGTTTCAAAGAGCTAGCACAAACCGTGTTTGATTTAGAGTTCCAACTACACCTATCCATATAGGAGAAAACAGAGTGAAACCTAAACATGAAAACGGTTACTGCAAAGGAACGGTTTAACGTAGAAGAACGAAATTTGGTGAGCCAAGTGGGATTGGTGTACTGATCATTAAATGGAAGTATCATCAAGATTGGGTGAAAAAATGTTTGCTGAGATTTCAGGAAACTCGTAGTTTTTTGGAAGCTTGGCAACCCCTATCTATGAAAGTGATTCTCGTCAGTCTCTGCTTGGGGCTACTTCAATAGGACACAAACCATAGCGATAGAACTTGGAACTACATTATTGTGCCAAGTTTCAAAGAGCTAGCACAAACCGTGTTTGATTTAGAGTTCCAACTACATGTATCCATATAGGAGAATACAGAGTGAAACCTAAACATGAAAACGTTTACAGCAAAGGAACGGTTTAACCTAGAAGAACGAAATTTGGTGAGCCAAGTGGGATTGGTGTACTGATCATTAAATGGAAGTATCATCAAGATTGGGTGAAAAAATGTTTGCTGAGATTTTAGGAAACTCGTAGTTTTTTGGAAGCTTGGCAACCCCTTTCAATGAAAGTGATTCTCGTCAGTCTCTGCTTGGGGCAACTTCAATAGGACACAAACCATAGCGATAGAACTTGGAACTACATTATTGTCCAAGTTTCAAAGAGCTAGCACAAAACCGTGCTTGATTTAGAGTTCCAACTACATGTATCCATATAGGAGAAAACAGAGTAAAACCTAAACATGAAACGGTTACTGTAAAGGAACGGTTTAACCTAGAAGAACGAAATTTGGTGAGCCAACTGGTATTGGTGTACTGATAAATAAATGGAAGTATCATCAAGATTGGGTGAAAAAATGTTTGCTGAGATTTCAGGAAACTCGTAGTTTTTTGGAAGCTTGGCAACCCCTTTCAATGAAAGTGATTCTCGTCAGTCTCTGCTAGGGGCTACTTCAATAGGACACAAACCATAGCGATAGAACTTGGAACTACATTATTTTGCCAAGTTTCAAAGAGCTAGCATAAACCGTGTTTGATTTAGAGTTCCAACTGCATGTATCCATATAGGAGAAAACAGAGTGAAACCTAAACATGAAAAGGGTAACTGCAAAGAAACGGTTTAACCTAGAAGAACGAAATTTGGTGAGCCAAGTGGGGATTGGTGTACTGATCATTTAATGGAAGTATCATCAAGATTGGGTGAAAAAAGGTTTGCTGAGATTTCAGGAAACTCGTAGTTTTTTGGAAGCTTGGCAACCCCTTTCAATGAAAGGGATTCGCGTCAGTCTCTGCTTGGGGCTACTTCAATAGGACAGAAACCATAGCGATAGAACTTGGAACTACATTATTGTGCCAAGTTTCAAATAGCTAGCACAAACCGTGTTTGATTTAGAGTTCCAACTACATGTATCCATATAGGAGAAAACAGAGTGAAACCTAAACATGAAAAGGGTAACTGCAAAGAAACGGTTTAACCTAGAAGAACGAAATTTGGTGAGCCAAGTGGGATTGGTGTACTGATCATTTAATGGAAGTATCATCAAGATTGGGTGAAAGAATGTTTGCTGAGATTTCAGGAAACTCGTAGTTTTTTGGAAGCTTGGCAACCCCTTTCAATGAAAGTGATTCGCGTCAGTCTCTGCTTGGGGCTACTTCAATAGGACACAAACCATAGCGAAAGAACTTGGAACTACATTATTGTGCCAAGTTTCAAAGAGCTAGCACAAACCGTGTTTGATTTAGAGTTCCAACTCCACGTATCCATATAGGAGAAAACAGAGTGAAACCTAAACATGAAAACGGTTACTGCAAAGAACGGTTTAACCTAGAAGAATGAAATGTGGTGAGCCAAGTGGGATTGGTGTACTGATCATTAAATGGAAGTATCATCAAGATTGGGTGAAAAAATGTTTGCTGAGATTTCAGGAAACTAGTAGTTTTTTGGAAGCTTGGCAACCCCATTCAATGAAAGTGATTCTCGTCAGTCTCTGCTTGGGGCTACTTCAATAGGACACAAACAATAGCGACATAACTTGGAACTACATTATTGTGCCAAGTTTCAAAGAGCTAGCACAAACCGTGCTTGATTTAGAGTTCCAAATACATGTATCCATATAGGAGAAAACAGAGTGAAACCTAAACATGAAAAGGGTAACTGCAAAGAAACGGTTTAACCTAGAAGAACGAAATTTGGTGAGCCAAGTGGGATTGGTGTACTGATCATTAAATGGAAGTATCATCAAGATTGGGTGAAAAAATATTTGCTGAGATTTCAGGAAACTCGTAGTTTTTTGGAAGCTTGGCAACCCCTTTCAATGAAAGTGATTCGCGTCAGTCTCTGCTTGGGGCTACTTCAATAGGACACAAACCATAGCGATAGAACTTGGAACTACATTATTGTGCCAAGTTTCAAAGAGCTAGCACAAACCGTGTTTGATTTAGAGTTCCAACCACATGTATCCATATAGGAGAAAACAGAGTGAAACCTAAACATGAAAAGGGTAACTGCAAAGAAACGGTTTAACCTAGAAGAACGAAGTTTGGTGAGGCAAGTGGGACTGGTGTACTGATCATTAAATGGAAGTATCATCAAGATTGGGTGAAAAAATGTTTGCTGAGATTTCAGGAAACTCGTAGTTTTTTGAAGCTTGGCAACCCCTTTCAATGAAAGTGATTCTCGTCAGTCTCTGCTTGGGGCTACTTCAATAGGACACAAACCATAGCGATAGAACTTGGAACTACATTCTTGTGCCAAGTTTCAAAGAGCTAGCACAAACCGTGTTTGATTTAGAGTTCCAACTACATGTATCCATATAGGAGAAAACAGAGTGAAACCTAAAGATGAAAACGGTTACTGCAAAGGAACGGTTTAACCTAGAAGAACGAAATTTGGTGAGCCAAGTGGGATTGGTGTACTGATCATTAAATGGAAGTATCATCAAGATTGGGTGAAAAAATGTTTGCTGAGATTTCAGGAATCTCGTAGTTTTTTGGAAGCTTGGCAACCCCTTTCAATGAAAGTGATTCTCGTCAGTCTCTGCTTGGGGCTACTTCAATAGGACACAAACCATAGCGATAGAACTTGGAACTACATTATTTTCCCAAGTTTCAAAGAGCTAGCATAAACCGTGTTTGATTTAGAGTTCCAACAGCATGTATCCATATAGGAGAAAACAGAGTGAAAACTAAACATGAAAAGGGTAACTGCAAAGAAACGGTTTAACCTAGAAGAACGAAATTTGGTGAGCCAAGTGGGATTGGTGTACTGATCATTAAATGGAAGTATCATCAAGATTGGGTGAAAAAATGTTTGCTGAGATTTCAGGAAACTCGTAGTTTTTTGGAAGCTTGGCAACCCCTTTCAATGAAAGTGATTCTCATCAGTCTCTGCTTGGGGCTACTTCAATAGGACACAAACCATAGCGATAGAACTTGGAACTACATTATTTTGCCAAGTTTCACAGAGCTAGCATATACCGTGTTTGATTTAGAGTTCCAACTGCTTGTATCCATATAGGAGAAAACAGAGTGAAACCTAAACATGAAAAGGGTAATTGCAAAGAAACGGTTTAACCTAGAAGAACGAAATTTGGTGAGCCAAGTGGGATTGGAGTACTGATCATTAAATGGAAGTATCATCAAGATTGGGTGAAAAAATGTTTGCTGAAATTTCATTTAACTAGTAGTTTTTTGGAAGCTTGGCAACCCCTTTCAATGAAAGTGATTCGCGTCAGTCTCTGCTTGGGGCTACTTCAATAGGACACAAACCATAGCGAAAGAACTTGGAACTACATTATTGTGCCAAGTTTCAAAGAGCTAGCAGAAACCGTGTTTGATTTAGAGTTCCAACTCCACGTATCCATATAGGAGAAAACAGAGTGAAACCTAAACATGAAAACGGTTACTGCAAAGGAACGGTTTAACGTAGAAGAACGAAATTTGGTGAGCCAAGTGGGATTGGTGTACTGATCATTAAATGGAAGTATCATCAAGATTGGGTGAAAAAATGTTTTGCTGAGATTTCATGAAACTCGTAGTTTTTTGGAAGCTTGGCAACCCCTTTCAATGAAAGTGATTCTCGTCAGTCTCTGCTTGGGGCTACTTCAATAGGACACAAACCATAGCGATAGAACTTGGAACTACATTATTTTCCCAAGTTTCAAAGAGCTAGCATAAACCGTGTTTGATTTAGAGTTCCAACAGCATGTATCCATATAGGGAAAACAGAGTGAAACCTAAACATGAAAAGGGTAACTGCAAAGAAAACGGTTTAACCTAGAAGAACGAAATTTGGTGAGCCAAGTGGGATTGGTGTACTGATCATTTAAATGGAAGTATCATCAAGATTGGGTGAAAAAATGTTTGCTGAGATTTCAGGAAACTCGTAGTTTTTGGAAGCTTGGCAACCCCTTTCAATGAAAGTGATTCTCGTCAGTCTCTGCTTGGGGCTACTTCAATAGGACACAAACCATAGCGAAAGAACTTGGAACTACATTATTGTGCCAAGTTTCAAAGAGCTAGCACAAACCGTGTTTGATTAGAGTTCCAAATCCACGTATCCATATAGGAGAAACAGAGTGAAACCTAAACATAAAAACGGTTACTGCAAAGGAACGGTTTAACCTAGAAGAATGAAATGTGGTGAGCCAAGTGGGATTGGTGTACTGATCATTAAATAGAAGTATCATCAAGATGGTTTAAAAAATGTTTGCTGAGATTCCAGGAAACTCGTAGTTTTTTGAAGCTTGGCAACCCCTTTCAATGAAAGTGATTCTCGTCAGTCTCTGTTTGGGGCTATTTCAATAGGACACAAAACATAGCGATAGAACTTGTAACTACATTATTGTGCAAGTTTCAAAGAGCTAGCACAAACCGTGTTTGATTTAGAGTTCCAACTACATATATCCATATAGGAGAAAACAGAGTGAAACCTAAACATGAAAACGGTTACTGCAAAGGAACGGTTTAACCTAGAAGAACGAAATTTGGTGAGCCAAGTGGGATTGGTGTACTGATCATTAATGGAAGTATCATCAAGATTGGGTGAAAAAATGTTTGCTGAGATTTTAGGAAACTCGTAGTTTTTTGGAAGCTTGGCAACCCCTTTCAATGAAAGTGATTCGCGTCAGTCTCTGCTTGGGGCAACTTCAATAGGACCACAAACCATAGCGATAGAACTTGGAACTATATTATTGTGCCATATTTCAAGAGCTAGCACAAACCGTGTTTGATTTAGAGTTCCAACTACATGTATCCATATAGGAGAAAACAGAGTGAAACCTAAACATGAAAACGGTTACTGCAAAGGAACGGTTTAACCTAGAAGAACGAAATTTGGTGAGCCAACTGGGATTGGTGTACTGATAAATAAATGAAGTATCATCAAGATTTTGTGAAAAAAAATTTGCTGAGATTTCAGGAAACTCGTAGTTTTTTGGAAGCTTGGCAACCCCTTTCAATGAAAGTGATTCTCGTCAGTCTCTGCTTGGGCTACTTCAATAGGACACAAACCATAGCAATAGAACTTGGAACTACATTATTTTGCCAAGTTTCAAAGAGCTAGCATAAACCGTGTTTTGATTTAGAGTTCCAACTGCTTGTATCCATATAGGAGAAAACAGAGTGAAACCTAAACATGAAAAGGGTAACTGCAAAGAAACGGTTTAACCTAGAAGAACGAAATTGGTGAGCCAAGTGGGATTGGTGTACTGATCATTTAATGGAAGTATCATCAAGATTGGGTGAAAAAAGGTTTGCTGAGATTTCAGGAAACTCGTAGTTTTTTGGAAGCTTGGCAACCCCTTTCAATGAAAGGGATTCGCGTCAGTCTCTGCTTGGGGCTACTTCAATAGGACAGAAACCATAGCGATAGAACTTGGAACTACATTATTGTGCCAAGTTTCAAATAGCTAGCACAAACCGTGTTTGATTTAGAGTTCCAACTACATGTATCCATATAGGAGAAAACAGAGTGAAACCTAAAACATGAAAGGGTAACTGCAAAGAAACGGTTTAACCTAGAAGAACGAAAATTTGGTGAGCCAAGTGGGATTGGTGTACTGATCATTTAATGGAAGTATCATCAAGATTGGGTGAAAGAATGTTTGCTGAGATTTCAGGAAACTCGTAGTTTTTTGGAAGCTTGGCAACCCCTTTCAATGAAAGTAATTCGCGCGTCAGTCTCTGCTTGGGGCTACTTCAATAGGACACAAATCATAGCGATAGAACTTGGAACTACATTATTGTGCCAAGTTTCAAAGAGCTAGCACAAACCGTGTTTGATTTAGAGTTCCAACTCCACGTATCCATATAGGAGAAAACAGAGTGAAACCTAAACATGAAAATGGTTACTGCAAAGGAACGGTTTAACCTAGAAGAACGAAATTTGGTGAGCCAAGTGGGATTGGTGTACTGATCATTAAATGGAAGTTCATCAAGATTGGGTGAAAAAATGTTTGCTGAGATTTCAGGAAACTCGTAGTTTTTGGAAGCTTGGCAACCCCTTTCAATGAAAGTGATTCTCGTCAGTCTCTGCTTGGGGCTACTTCAATAGGACACAAACCATAGCGATAGAACTTGGAACTACATTATTGTGCCAAGTTTCAAAGAGCTAGCACAAACCATGCTTGATTTAGAGTTCCAACTACATGTATCCATATAGGAGAAAACAGAGTAAAACCTAAACATGAAAACGGTTACTGTAAAGGAACGGTTTAACCTAGAAGAACGAAATTTGGTGAGCCAACTGGTATTGGTGTACTGATAAATAAATGGAAGTATCATCAAGATTGGGTGAAAAAATGTTTGCTGAGATTTCAGGAAACTCGTAGTTTTTTGGAAGCTTGGCAACCCCTTTCAATGAAAGTGATTCTCGTCAGTCTCTGCTAGGGGCTACTTCAATAGGACACAAACCATAGCGATAGAACTTGGAACTACATTATTTTTGCCAAGTTTCAAAGAGCTAGCATAAACCGTGTTTGATTTAGAGTTCCAACTGCATGTATCCATATAGGAGAAAACAGAGTGAAACCTAAACATGAAAAGGGTAACTGCAAAGAAACGGTTTAACCTAGAAGAACGAAATTTGGTGAGCCAAGTGGGATTGGTGTACTGATCATTTAATGGAAGTATCATCAAGATTGGGTGAAAAAATGTTTGCTGAGATTTCAGGAAACTCGTAGTTTTTTGAAGCTTGGCAACCCCTTTCAATGAAAGGGATTCGCGTCAGTCTCTGCTTGGGGCTACTTCAATAGGACAGAAACCATAGCGATAGAACTTGGAACTACATTATTGTGCCAAGTTTCAAAGAGCTAGCACAAACCGTGTTTGATTTAGAGTTCCAACTACATGTATCCATATAGGAGAAAACAGAGTGAAAACTAAACATGAAAAGGGTAACTGCAAAGAAACGGTTTAACCTAGAAGAACGAAATTTGGTGAGCCAAGTGGGATTGGTGTACTGATCATTAAATGGAAGTATCATCAAGATTGGGTGAAAAATGTTTGCTGAGATTTCAGGAAACTCGTAGTTTTTTGGAAGCTTGGCAACCCCTTTCAATGAAAGTGATTCGCGTCAGTCTCTGCTTGGGGCTACTTCAATAGGACACAAACCATAGCGAAAGAACTTGGAACTACATTATTGTGCCAAGTTTCAAAGAGCTAGCACAAACCGTGTTTGATTTAGAGTTCCAACTCCACGTATCCATATAGGAGAAAACAGAGTGAAACCTAAACATGAAAACGGTTACTGCAAAGAACGGTTTAACCTAGAAAAATGAAATGTGGTGAGCCAAGTGGGATTGGTGTACTGATCATTAAATGGAAGTATCATCAAGATTGGGTGAAAAAATGTTTGCTGAGATTTCAGGAAACTAGTAGTTTTTGGAAGCTTGGCAACCCCTTTCAATGAAAGTGATTCTCGTCAGTCTCTGCTTGGGGCTACTTCAATAGGACACAAACCATAGCGACATAACTTGGAACTACATTATTGTGCCAAGGTTCAAAGAGCTAGCACAAACCGTGCTTGATTTAGAGTTCCAAATACATGTATCCATATAGGAGAAAACAGAGTGAAACCTAAACATGAAAAGGGTAACTGCAAAGAAACGGTTTAACCTAGAAGAACGAAATTTGGTGAGCCAAGTGGGATTGGTGTACTGATCATTAAATGGAAGTATCATCAAGATTGGGTGAAAAAATGTTTGCTGAGATTTCAGGAAACTCGTAGTTTTTTGGAAGCTTGGCAACCCCTTTCAATGAAAGTGATTCGCGTCAGTCTCTGCTTGGGGCTACTTCAATAGGACACAAATCATAGCGATAGAACTTGGAACTACATTATTGTGCCAAGTTTCAAAGAGCTAGCACAAACCGTGTTTGATTTAGAGTTCCAACTACACCTATCCATATAGGAGAAAACAGAGTGAAACCTAAACATGAAAACGGTTACTGCAAAGGAACGGTTTAACCTAGAAGAACGAAATTTGGTGAGCCAAGTGGGATTGGTGTACTGATCATTAAATGGAAGTATCATCAAGATTGGGTGAAAAAATGTTTGCTGAGATTTCAGGAAACTCGTAGTTTTTGGAAGCTTGGCAACCCCTTTCAATGAATGTGATTCTCGTCAGTCTCTGCTTGGGGCTACTTCAATAGGACACAAACCATAGCGATAGAACTTGGAACTACATTATTGTGCCAAGTTTCAAAGAGCTAGCACAAACCGTGTTTGATTTAGAGTTCCAACTACATGTATCCATATAGGAGAAAACCGAGTGAAACCTAAACATGTAAACGTTTACTGCAAAGGAACGGTTTAACCTAGAAGAACGAAATTTGGTGAGCCAAGTGGGATTGGTGTACTGATCATTAAATGGAAGTATCATCAAGATTGGGTGAAAAAAATGTTTGCTGAGATTTTAGGAACTCGTAGTTTTTTGGAAGCTTGGCAACCCCTTTCAATGAAAGTGATTCTCGTCAGTCTCTGCTTGGGCTACTTCAATAGGACACAAACCATAGCGATAGAACTTGGAACTACATTATTGTGCAAGTTTCAAAGAGCTAGCACAAACCGTGCTTGATTTAGAGTTCCAACTACATGTATCCATATAGGAGAAAACAGAGTAAAACCTAAACATGAAACGGTTACTGTAAAGGAACGGTTTAAGCTAGAAGAACGAAATTTGGTGAGCCAACTGGAATTGGTGTACTGATAAATAAATGGAAGTATCATCAAGATTGGGTGAAAAAATGTTTTGCTGAGATTTCAGGAAACTCGTAGTTTTTTGGAAGCTTGGCAACCCCTTTCAATGAAAGTGATTCTCGTCAGTCTCTGCTAGGGGCTACTTCAATAGGACACAAACCATAGCGATAGAACTTGGAACTACATTATTTTGCCAAGTTTCAAAGAGCTAGCATAATCCGTGTTTGATTTAGAGTTCCAACTGCATGTATCCATATAGGAGAAAAACAGAGTGAAACCTAAACATGAAAGGGTAACTGCAAAGAAACGGTTTAACCTAGAAGAACGAAATTTGGTGAGCCAAGTGGGATTGGTGTACTGATCATTAAATGGAAGTATCATCAAGATTGGGTGAAAAATGTTTGCTGAGATTTCAGGAAACTCGTAGTTTTTTGGAAGCTTGGCAACCCCTTTCAATGAAAGTGATTCTCGTCAGTCTCTGCTTGGGGCTACTTCAATAGGACAGAAACCATAGCGATAGAACTTGAACTACATTATTGTGCCAAGTTTCAAAGAGCTAGCACAAACCGTGTTTGATTTAGAGTTCCAACTACATGTATCCATGTAGGAGAAAACAGAGTGAAACTAAACATGAAAACGGTTACTGCAAAGGAACGGTTTAACCTAGAAGAACGAAATTTGGTGAGCCAAGTGGGATTGGTGTACTGATCATTAAATGGAAGTATCATCAAGATTGGGTGAAAAAATGTTTGCTGAGAATTTAGGAAACTCGTAGTTTTTTGGAAGCTTGGCAACCCCTTTCAATGAAAGTGATTCGCGTCAGTCTCTGCTTGGGGCTACTTCAATAGGACACAAACCATAGCGACATAACTTGGAACTACATTATTGTGCCAAGTTTCAAAGAGCTAGCCCAAACCGTGCTTGATTTAGAGTTCCAACTACATGTATCCATATAGGAGAAAACAGAGTGAAACCTAAACATGAAAAGGGTAACTGCAACGGAACGGTTTAACCTAGAAGAACGAAATTTGGTGAGCCAAGTGGGATTGGTGTACTGATCATTAAATGGGAAGTATCATCAAGATTGGGTGAAAAAATGTTTGCTGAGATTTCAGGAACTCGTAGTTTTTGGAAGCTTGGCAACCCCTTTCAATGAAAGTGATTCTCGTCAGTCTCTGCTTGGGGCTACTTCAATAGGACACAAACCATAGCGATAGAACTTGGAACTACATTATTGTGCCAAGTTTCAAAGAGCTAGCACAAACCGTGTTTGATTTAGAGTTCCAACTACATGTATCCATATAGGAGAAAACAGAGTGAAACTAAACATGAAAACGGTTACTGCAAAGGAACGGTTTAACCTAGAAGAACGAAATTTGGTGAGCCAAGTGGGATTGGTGTACTGATCATTAAATGGAAGTGTCATCAAGATTGGGTGAAAAATATTTGCTGAGATTTTAGTAAACTCGTAGTTTTTTGGAAGCTTGGCAACCCCTTTCAATGAAAGTGATTCGCGTCAGTCTCTGCTTGGGGCTACTTCAATAGGACACAAACCATAGCGAAAGAACTTGGAACTACATTATTGTGCCAAGTTTCAAAGAGCTAGCCCAAACCGTGCTTGATTTAGAGTTCCAACTACATGTATCCATATAGGAGAAAACAGAGTGAAACCTAAACATGAAAAGGGTAACTGCAAAGGAACGGTTTAACCTAAAGAACGAAATTTGGTGAGCCAAGTGGGATTGGTGTACTGATCATTAAATGGAAGTATCATCAAGATTGGGTGAAAAAATGTTTGCTGAGATTTCAGGAAACTCGTAGTTTTTTGGAAGCTTGGCAACCCCTTTCAATGAAAGTGATTCTCGTCAGTCTCTGCTTGGGGCTACTTCAATAGGACAGAAACCATAGCGATAGAACTTGGAACTACATTATTGTGCCAAGTTTCAAAGAGCTAGCACAAACCGTGTTTGATTTAGAGTTCCAACTACATGTATCCATGTAGGAGAAAACAGAGTGAAACTAAACATGAAAACGGTTACTGCAAAGGAACGGTTTAACCTAGAAGAACGAAATTTGGTGAGCCAAGTGGGATTGGTGTACTGATCATTAAATGGAAGTATCATCAAGATTGGGTGAAAAAATGTTTGCTGAGAATTTAGGAAACTCGTAGTTTTTTGGAAGCTTGGCAACCCCTTTCAATGAAAGTGATTCGCGTCAGTCTCTGCTTGGGGCTACTTCAATAGGACACAAACCATAGCGAAAGAACTTGGAACTACATTATTGTGCCAAGTTCCAAAGAGCTAGCCCAAACCGTGCTTGATTTAGAGTTCCAACTACATGTATCCATATAGGAGAAAACAGAGTGAAACCTAAACATGAAAAGGGTAACTGCAAAGGAACGGTTTAACCTAGAAGAACGAAATTTGGTGAGCCAAGTGGGATTGGTGTACTGATCATTAAATGGAAGTATCATCAAGATTGGGTGAAAAAATGTTTGCTGAGATTTCAGGAAACTCGTAGTTTTTTGGAAGCTTGGCAACCCCTTTCAATGAAAGTGATTCTCGTCAGTCTCTGCTTGGGGCTACTTCAATAGGACACAAACCATAGCGATAGAACTTGGAACTACATTATTGTGCCAAGTTTCAAAGAGCTAGCACAAACCGTGTTTGATTTAGAGTTCCAACTACATGTATCCATATAGGAGAAAACAGAGTGAAACCTAAACATGAAAAGGGTAACTGCAACGAACGGTTTAACCTAGAAGAACGAAATTTGGTGAGCCAAGTGGGATTGGTGTACTGATCATTAAATGGAAGTATCATCAAGATTGGGTGAAAAAATGTTTGCTGAGATTTCAGGAAACTCGTAGTTTTTTGGAAGCTTGGCAACCCCTTTCAATGAAAGTGATTCTCGTCAGTCTCTGCTTGGGGCTACTTCAATAGGACACAAACCATAGCGATAGAACTTGGAACTACATTATTGTGCCAAGTTTCAAAGAGCTAGCACAAACCGTGTTTGATTTAGAGTTTCCAACTACATGTATCCATATAGGAGAAAACAGAGTGAAACCTAAACATGTAAACGTTTACTGCAAAGGAACGGTTTAACCTAGAAGAACGAAATTTGGTGAGCCAAGTGGGATTGGTGTACTGATCATTAAATGGAAGTATCATCAAGATTGGGTGAAAAAATGTTTGCTGAGATTTTAGGAAACTCGTAGTTTTTTGGAAGCTTGGCAACCCCTTTCAATGAAAGTGATTCTCGTCAGTCTCTGCTTGGGGCTACTTCAATAGGACACAAAACATAGTGATAGAACTTGGAACTACATTATTGTGCCAAGTTTCAAAGAGCTAGCACAAACCGTGCTTGATTTAGAGTTCCAACTACATGTATCCATATAGGAGAAAACAGAGTAACACCTAAACATGAAAACGGTTACTGTAAAGGAACGGTTTAACCTAGAAGAACGAAATTTGGTGAGCCAACTGGTATTGGTGTACTGATAAATAAATGGAAGTATCATCAAGATTGGGTGAAAAAATGTTTGCTGAGATTTCAGGAAACTCGTAGTTTTTTGGAAGCTTGGCAACCCCTTTCAATGAAAGTGATTCTCGTCAGTCTCTGCTAGGGGCTACTTCAATAGGACACAAACCATAGCGATAGAACTTGGAACTACATTATTTTGCCAAGTTTCAAAGAGCTAGCATAAACCGTGTTTGATTTAGAGTTCCAACTGCATGTATCCATATAGGAGAAAACAGAGTGAAACCTAAACATGAAAAGGGTAACTGCAAAGAAACGGTTTAACCTAGAAGAACGAAATTTGGTGAGCCACGTGGGATAGGTGTACTGATCATTAAATCGAAGTATCATCAAGATTGGGTGAAAAAATGTTTGCTGAGATTTCAGGAAACTCGTAGTTTTTTGCAAGCTTGGCAACCCATTTCAATGAAAGGGATTCTCGTCAGTCTCTGCTTGGGGCTACTTCAATAGGACAGAAACCATAGCGATAGAACTTGGAACTACATTATTGTGCCAAGTTTCAAAGAGCTAGCACAAACCGTGTTTGATTTAGAGTTCCAACTACATGTATCCATGTAGGAGAAAACAGAGTGAAACTAAACATGAAAACGGTTACTGCAAAGGAACGGTTTAACCTAGAAGAACGAAATTTGGTGAGCCAAGTGGGATTGGTGTACTGATCATTAAATGGAAGTGTCATCAAGATTGGGTGAAAAAATATTTGCTGAGATTTTAGTAAACTCGTAGTTTTTTGGAAGCTTGGCAACCCCTTTCAATGAAAGTGATTCGCGTCAGTCTCTGCTTGGGGCTACTTCAATAGGACACAAACCATAGCGAAAGAACTTGGAACTACATTATTGTGCCAAGTTTCAAAGAGGTAGCCCAAACCGTGCTTGATTTAGAGTTCCAACTACATGTATCCATATAGGAGAAAACAGAGTGAAACCTAAACATGAAAAGGGTAACTGCAAAGGAACGGTTTAACCTAGAAGAACGAAATTTGGTGAGCCAAGTGGGATTGGTGTACTGATCATTAAATGGAAGTATCATCAAGATTGGGTGAAAAAATGTTTGCTGAGATTTCAGGAAACTCGTAGTTTTTTGGAAGCTTGGCAACCCCTTTCAATGAAAGTGATTCTCGTCAGTCTCTGCTTGGGGCTACTTCAATAGGACACAAACCATAGCGATAGAACTTGGAACTACATTATTGTGCCAAGTTTCAAAGAGCTAGCACAAACCGTGTTTGATTTAGAGTTCCAACTACATGTATCCATATAGGAGAAAACAGAGTGAAACCTAAACATGAAAACGTTTACTGCAAAGGAACGGTTTAACCTAGAAGAACGAAATTTGGTGAGCCAAGTGGGATTGGTGTACTGATCATTAAATGGAAGTATCATCAAGATTGGGTGAAAAAATGTTTGCTGAGATTTTAGGAAACTCGTAGTTTTTTGGAAGCTTGGCAACCCCTTTCAATGAAAGTGATTCTCGTCAGTCTCTGCTTGGGGCTACTTCAATAGGACACAAACCATAGCGATATAACTTGGAACTACATTATTGTGCCAAGTTTCAAAGAGCTAGCACAAACCGTGCTTGATTTAGAGTTCCAACTACATGTATCCATATAGGAGAAAACAGAGTAAAACCTAAACATGAAAACGGTTACTGTAAAGGAACGGTTTAACCTAGAAGAACGAAATTTGGTGAGCCAACTGGTATTGGTGTACTGATAAATAAATGGAAGTATCATCAAGATTGGGTGAAAAAATGTTTGCTGAGATTTCAGGAAACTCGTAGTTTGTTGGAAGCTTGGCAACCCCTTTCAATGAAAGTGATTCTCGTCAGTCTCTGCTTGGGGCTACTTCAATAGGACACAAACCATAGTGATAGAACTTGGAACTACATTATTGTGCCATATTTCAAGAGCTAGCACAAACCGTGTTTGATTTAGAGTTCCAACTACATGTATCCATATAGGAGAAAACAGAGTGAAACCTAAACATGAAAACGGTTACTGCAAAGGAACGGTTTAACCTAGAAGAACGAAATTTGGTGAGCCAAGTGGGATTGGTGTACTGATCATTAAATGGAAGTATCATCAAGATGGGGTGAAAAACTGTTTGCTGAGATTTCAGGAAA
>NW_027553180.1:0-44603 GCF_045843805.1 Urocitellus parryii | reverse complement strand
TCTTCTCGGTTTAAACCGTTCCTTTGCAGGAACCGTTTTCATGTTTTGGTTTCACTCTGTTTTCTCCTATATGGATACATGTAGTTGGAACTCTAAATCAAACACGGTTTGTGCGAGCTCTTTGAAACTTGGCACAATAATGTAGTTCCAAGTTCTATCGCTATGGTTTGTGTCCTATTGAAGTAGCCCCAAGCAGAGACTGACGAGAATCACTTTCATTGAAAGGGGTTGCCAAGCTTCAAAAAAACTACGAGTTTCCTGAAATTTTAGCAAACATTTTTTCACCCAATCTTAATGATACTCGCAGGTAATGATCAGTACACCAATCCCACTTGGCTCACCAAATTTCGTTCTTCTCGGTTAAACCGTTCCTTTGCAGGAACCGTTTTCATGTTTAGGTTTCACTCTGTTTTCTCCTATATGGATACATGTAGTTGGAACTCTAAATCAAACACGGTTTGGGCTACCTCTTTGAAACTTGGCACAATAATGTAGTTCAAAGTTCAATCGCTATTGTTTGTGTCCGATTGAAGTAGCCCCAAGCAGAGACTGACGAGAATCACTTTCATTGAAAGGGGTTACCAAGCTTCCAAAAAACTACGAGTTTCCTGAAATCTCAGCAAAACTTTTTTCACCCAATCTTGATGATACTTGCAGGTAACGATCAGTACACCAATCCCACTTGGCTCACAAAATTTCGTTCTTCTATGTTAAACCGTTCCTTTGCTGGAACCGTTTTCATGTTTAGGTTTCACTCTGTTTTCTCCTATATGGATACATGTAGTTGGAACTCTAAATCAAACACGGTTTGTGCGAGCTCTTTGAAACTTGGCACAATAATGTAGTTCCAAGTTCTATCGCTATGGTTTGTGTCCTATTGAAGTAGCCCCAAGCAGAGACTGACGAGAATCACTTTCATTGAAAGGGGTTGCCAAGCTTCAAAAAAACTACGAGTTTCCTGAAATTTTAGCAAACATTTTTTCACCCAATCTTAATGATACTCGCAGGTAATGATCAGTACACCAATCCCACTTGGCTCACCAAATTTCGTTATTCTCGGTTAAACCGTTCCTTTGCAGGAACCGTTTTCATGTTTAGGTTTCACTCTGGTTTCTCCTATATGGATACATGCAGTTGGAACTCTAAATCAAACACGGTTTGTACTAGCTCTTTGAAACTTGGCACAATAATGTAGCTCCAAGTTCTATCGCTATTCTTTGTGTCCTATTGAAGTAGCGCCAAGCAGAGACTGACGAGAATCACTTTCATTGAAAGGGGTTGCCAAGCTTCCAAAAAACTACGAGTTTCCTGAAATCTCAGCAAACATTTTTTCACCCAATCTTGATGAGACTCGCAGGTAATGATCAGAACACCAATACCACTTGGTTCACCAAATTTCGTTCTTTTTGGTTAAACCGTTCCTTTGAAGGAACCGTTTTCATGTTTAGGTCTCACTCTATTTTCTCCTATATGGTTACATGTAGTTGGAACTCTAAATCAAACACGGTTTGTGCTAGCTCTTTGAAACTTGGCACAATAATGTAGTTCCAAGTTCTATCGCTATTCTTTGTGTCCTATTGAAGTAGCCCCAAGCAGAGACTGACGAGAATCACTTTCATTGAAAGGGGTTGCCAAGTTTCCAAATGACTACGAGTTTCCTGAAATCTCAGCAAACCTTTTTTCACCCAATCTTGATGAGACTCGCAGGTAATGATCAGTACACCAATCCCACTTGGCTCACCAAATTTCGTTCTTCTCGGTTCAACCGTTCCTTTGCAGGAACCGTTTCCATGTTTATGTTTCACTCTGTTATCTCCTATATGGATACATGTAGTTGGAACTCTAAATCAAACACGGTTTGTGCTACCTATTTGAAACTTGGCACAATAATGTAGTTCCAAGTTCTATCGCTATGGTTTGTGTCCTATTGATGTAGCCCCAAGCAGAGACTGACGAGAATCACTTCATTGAAAGGGGTTGCCAAGCTTCCAAAAAACTACGAGTTTCCTGAAATCTCAGCAAACGTTTTTTCACCCAATCTTGATGAGACTCGCAAGTAATGATCAGTACACCAATCCCACTTATCTCACCAAATTTCGTTCTTCTCGGTTAAACCGTTCCTTTGCAGGAACCGTTTTCATGTTTAGGTTTCACTCTGTTTTCTCCTATATGGATACATGTAGTTGGAACTCTAAATCAAACACGGTTTGTGCTAGCTCTTTGAAACTTGGCACAATAATGTAGTTCCAAGTTCTATCGCTATGGTTTGTGTCCTATTGAAGTAGCCCCAAGCAGAGACTGACGAGAATCACTTTCATTGAAAGGGGTTGCCAAGCTTCCAAAAAACTACGAGTTTCCTGAAATCTCAGCAAACATGTTTTCACCCAATCTTGATGATACTTGCAGGTAATGATCAGTATACCAATCCCACATGGTTCACCAAATTTGGTTCTTCTCGGTTAAACCGTTCCTTTGCAGGAACCGTTTTCCTGTTTAGGTTTCACTCTGTTTTCTCCTATATGGGTACATGTAGTTGGAACTCTAAATCTAACACGGTTTGTGCTAGCTCTTTGAAACTTGGCACAATAATGTAGTTCCAAGTTCTATCGCTATGATTTGTGTCCTATTGAAGTAGCCGCAAGCAGAGACTGACGAGAATCACTTTCATTGAAAGGGGTTGCCAAGCTTCCAAAAAACTACGAGTTTCCTGAAATCTCAGCAAACATTTTTTCACCCAATCTTGATGAGACTCGCAGGTAATGATCAGTACACCAATCCCACCTGGCTCACCAAATTTCGTTCTTCTCGGTTAAACCGTTCCTTTGCAGGAACCGTTTTCATGTTTTGGTTTCACTCTGTTTTCTCCTATATGGATACATGTAGTTGGAACTCTAAATCAAACACGGTTTGTACTAGCTCTTTGAAACTTGGCACAATAATGTAGTTCCAAGTTCTATCGCTATTCTTTGTGTCCTATTGAAGTAGCCCCAAGCAGAGACTGACGAGAATCACTTTCATTGAAAGGGGTTGCCAAGCTTCCAAAAAACTACGAGTTTCCTGAAATCTCAGCAAACCTTTTTTCACCCAATCTTGATGATACTTGCAGGTCATGATCAGTACACCAATCACACTGGGCTCAACAAATTTTGTTCTTCTCGGTTAAACCGTTCCTTTGCAGGAACCGTTTTCATGTTTAGGTTTCACTCTGTTTTCTCGTATATGGGTACATGTAGTTGGAACTCTAAATCAAACACGGTTTGTGCTAGCTCTTTGAAACTTGGCACAATAATGTAGTTCCAACTTCTATCGCTATTCTTTGTGTCCTATTGAAGTAGCCCCAAGCAGAGACTGACGAGAATCACTTTCATTGAAAGGGGTTGCCAAGCTTCCAAAAAACTACGAGTTTCCTGAAATCTCAGCAAACCTTTTTTCACCCAATCTTGATGAGACTCGCAGGTAATGATCAGTACACCAATCCCACTTGGCTCACCAAATTTCGTTCTTCTCGGTTCAACCGTTCCTTTGCAGGAACCGTTTTCATGTTTAGGTTTCACTCTGTTTTCTCCTATATGGATACATGTAGTTGGAACTCTAAATCAAACACGGTTTGTGCTAGCTCTTTGAAACTTGGCACAATAATGTAGTTCCAAGTTCTATCGCTATGGTTTGTCCTATTGAAGTAGCCCCAAGCAGAGACTGACGAGAATCACTTTCATTGAAAGGGGTTGCCAAGCTTCCAAAAAACTACGAGTTTCCTGAAATCTCAGCAAACCTTTTTTCACCCAATCTTGATGAGACTCGCAGGTAATGATCAGTACACCAATCCCACTTGGCTCACCAAATTTCGTTCTTCTCGGTTAAACCGTTCCTTTGCAGGAACCGTTTTCATGTTTAGGTTTCACTCTGTTTTCTCCTATATGGATACATGTAGTTGGAACACTAAATCAAACACGGTTTGTGCTAGCTCTTTCAAACTTGGCACAATAATGTAGTTCCAAGTTCTATCGCTATTCTTTGTGTCCTATTGAAGTAGCCCCAAGCAGAGACTGACGAGAATCACTTTCATTGAAAGGGGTTGCCAAGCTTCCAAAAAACTACGAGTTTCCTGAAATCTCAGCAAACCTTTTTTCACCCAATCTTGATGAGACTTGCAGGTAATGATCGGTACACCAATCCCACTTGGCTCACCAAATTTCGTTCGTCTCGGTTAAACCGTTCCTTTGCAGGAACCGTTTTCATGTTTAGGTTTCACTCTGTTTTCTCCTATATGGATACATGTAGTTGGAACTCTAAATCAAACACGGTTTGTGCTAGCTCTTTGAAACTTACCACAATAATGTAGTTCCAAGTTCTATCGCTATAGTTTGTGTCCTATTGAAGTAGCCCCAAGCAGAGACTGACGGGAATCACTTTCATTGAAAGGGGTTGCCAAGCTTCCAAAAAACTACGAGTTTTCTGAAATCTCAGCAAACCTTTTTTCACCCAATCTTGATGAGACTCGCAGGTAATGATCAGTACACCAATCCCACTTGGCTCACCAAATTTCGTTCTTCTCGGTTAAACCGTTCCTTTGCAGGAACCGTTTTCATGTTTAGGTTTCACTCTGTTTTCTCCTATATGAATACATGTAGTTGGAACTCTAAATCAAACACGGTTTGTGCTAGCTCTTTGAAACTTGGCACAATAATGTAGTTCCAAGTTCTATCGGTATGGTTTGTGTCCTATTGAAGTAGCCCCAAGCAGAGACTGACGGGAATCACTTTCATTGAAAGGGGTTGCCAAGCTTCCAAAAAACTACGAGTTTCCTGAAATCTCAGCAAACATTTTTTCACCCAATCTTGATGATACTTGCAGGTAATGATCAGTACACCAATCCCACTTGGCTCACCAAATTTCGTTCTTCTCGGTTAAACCGTTCCTTTGCAGGAACCGTTTTCATGTTTAGGTTTCACTCTGTTTTCTCCTATATGGATACATGTAGTTGGAACTCTAAATCAAACACGGTTTGTGCTAGCTCTTTGAAACTTGGCACAATAATGTAGTTCCAAGTTCTATCGCTATGGTTTGTGTCCTATTGAAGTAGCCCCAAGCAGAGACTGACGAGAATCACTTTCATTGAAAGGGGTTGCCAAGCTTCCAAAAAACTACGAGTTTCCTGAAATCTCAGCAAACATTTTTTCACCCAATCTTGATTAGACTCGCAGGTAATGATCAGTACACCAATCCCACTTGGCTCACCAAATTTCGTTCTTCTCGGTTAAACCGTTCCTTGGCAGGAACCGTTTTCATGTTTATGTTTCACTCTGTTATCTCCTATATGGATACATGTAGTTGGAACTCTAAATCAAACACGGTTTGTGCTACCATTTGGAAACTTGGCACAATAATGTAGTTCCAAGTTCTATCGCTATGGTTTGTGTCCTATTGATGTAGCCCCAAGCATACACTGACGAGAATCACTTTCATTGAAAGGGGTTGCCAAGCTTCAAAAAAACTGCGAGATTCCTGAAATCTCAGCAACCATATTTTCACCCAATCTTGATGACACTTGCAGGTAATGATCAGTACACCAATCCCACTTGGTTCACCAAATTTCGTTCTTTTTGGTTAAACCGTTCCTTTGCAGGAACCGTTTTCATGTTTAGGTCTCACTCTATTTTCTCCTATATGGATACATGTAGTTGGAACTCTAAATCAAACACGGTTTGTGCTAGCTCTTTGAAACTTGGCACAATAATGTAGTTCCAAATTCTATCGCTATGGTTTGTGTCCTATTGAAGTAGCCCCAAGCAGAGACTTACGAGAATCACTTTCATTGAAAGGGGTTGCCAAGCTTCCAAAAAACTGCGAGATTCCTGAAATCTCAGCAACCATATTTTCACCCAATCTTGATGATACTTGCAGGTAATGATCAGTACACCAATCCCACTTGGTTCACCAAATTTCGTTCTTTTTGGTTAAACCGTTCCTTTGCAGGAACCGTTTTCATGTTTAGGTCTCACTCTATTTTCTCCTATATGGATACATGTAGTTGGAACTCTAAATCAAACACGGTTTGTGCTAGCTCTTTGAAACTTGGCACAATAATGTAGTTCCAAATTCTATCGCTATGGTGTGTGTCCTATTGAAGTATCCCCAAGCAGAGAATGACGAGAATCACTTTTATTGAAAGGGGTTGCCAAGGTCGAAAAAACTACGAGTTTCCTGAAATCTCAGCAAACATTTTTTCACCCAATCTTGACGATACTAGCAGGTAATGATCAGTACACCAATCCCACTTGTCTCACCAAATTTCGTTCGTCTCGGTTAAACCGTTCCTTTGCAGGAACCGTTTTCATGTTTAGGTTTCACTCTGTTTTGTCCTATATGGATACATGTATTTGGAACTCTAAATCAAACACGGTTTGTGCTAGCTCTTTGAAACTTACCACAATAATGTAGTTCCAAGATCTATCGCTATGGTTTGTGTCCTATTGAAGTAGCCCCAAGCAGAGACTGACGGGAATCACTTTCATTGAAAGGGGTTGCCAAGCTTCCAAAAAACTACGAGTTTCCTGAAATCTCAGCAAACCTTTTTTCACCCAATCTTGATGAGACTCGCAGGTAATGATCAGTACACCAATCCCACTTGGCTCACCAAATTTCGTTCTTCTCGGTTAAACCGTTCCTTGGCAGGAACCGTTTTCATGTTTATGTTTCACTCTGTTATCTCCTATATGGATACATGTAGTTGGAACTCTAAATCAAACACGGTTTGTGCTACCTTTTTGAAACTTGGCACAATAATGTAGTTCCAAGTTCTATCGCTATGGTTTGTGTCCTATTGATGTAGCCCCAAGCATACACTGACGAGAATCACTTTCATTGAAAGGGGTTGCCAAGCTTCCAAAAAACTGCGAGATTCCTGAAATCTCAGCAACCATATTTTCACCCAATCTTGATGATACTTGCAGGTAATGATCAGTACACCAATCCCACTTGGTTCACCAAATTTCGTTCTTTTTGGTTAAACCGTTCCTTTGCAGGAACCGTTTTCATGTTTAGGTCTCACTCTATTTTCTCCTATATGGATACATGTAGTTGGAACTCTAAATCAAACACGGTTTGTGCTAGCTCTTTGAAACTTGGCACAATAATGTAGTTCCAAATTCTATCGCTATGGTGTGTGTCCGATTGAAGTATCCCCAAGCAGAGAATGACGAGAATCACTTTTATTGAAAGGGGTTGCCAAAGTCCAAAAAACTACGAGTTTCCTGAAATCTCAGCAAAACTTTTTTCACCCAATCTTGATGAGACTCCCAGGAAATGATCAGTACACCAATCCCACTTGGCTCACCAAATTTCGTTCTTCTCGGTTAAACCGTTCCTTTGCAGGAACCGTTTTCATGTTTAGGTTTCTCTCTGTTTTCTCCGTTATGGATACATGTAGTTGGAACTCTAAATCAAACACGGTTTGTGCTAGCTCTTTGAAACTTGGCACAATAATGTAGTTCCAAGATCTATCGCTATGGTTTGTGTCCTATTGAAGTAGCCAAAAGCAGAGACTGACGAGAATCACTTTCATTGAAAGGGGTTGCCAAGCTTCCAAAAAACTACGAGTTTCCTGAAATCTCAGCAAAACTTTTTTCACCCAATCTTGATGATACTTGCAGGTAATGATCAGTACACCAATCCCACTTGGTTCACCAAATTTCGTTCTTCTCGGTTAAACCGGTCCTTTGCAGGAACCGTTTTCATGTTTAGGTTTCACTCTGTTTTCTCCTATATGGATACATGTAGTTGGAACTCTAAATCAAACACGGTTTGCGCTAGCTCTTTGAAACTTGGCACAATAATGTAGTTCCAAGTTCTATCGCTATGGTTTGTGTCCTATTGAAGTAGCCCCAAGCAGAGACTGACGAGAATCACTTTCATTGAAAGGGGTTGCCAAGCTTCCAAAAATCTACGAGTTTCCTGAAATCTCAGCAAACATTTTTTCACCCAATCTTGATGAGACTAGCAGGTAATGATCAGTACACCAATCCCACTTGGTTCACCAAATTTCGTTCTTCTCGGTTAAACCGTTCCTTGGCAGGAACCGTTTTCATGTTTATGTTTCACTCTGTTATCTCCTATATGGATACATGTAGTTGGAACTCTAAATCAAACACGGTTTGTGCTACCTTTTTGAAACTTGGCACAATAATGTAGTTCCAAGTTCTATCGCTATGGTTTGTGTCCTATTGATGTAGCCCCAAGCATACACTGACGAGAATCACTTTCATTGAAAGGGGTTGCCAAGCTTCCAAAAAACTGCGAGATTCCTGAAATCTCAGCAACCATATTTTCACCCAATCTTGATGATACTTGCAGGTAATGATCAGTACACCAATCCCACTTGGTTCACCAAATTTCGTTCTTTTTGGTTAAACCGTTCCTTTGCAGGAACCGTTTTCATGTTTAGGTCTCACTCTATTTTCTCCTATATGGATACATGTAGTTGGAACTCTAAATCAAACACGGTTTGTGCTAGCTCTTTGAAACTTGGCACAATAATGTAGTTCCAAATTCTATCGCTATGGTGTGTGTCCTATTGAAGTATCCAAAAGCAAAGAATGACGAGAATCACTTTCATTGAAAGGGGTTGCCAAGCTTCCAAAAAACTACGAGTTTCCTGAAATCTCAGCAAACATTTTTTCACCCAATCTTGATGATACTTGCAGGTAATGATCAGTACACCAATCCCACTTGGTTCACCAAATTTGGTTCTTCTCGGTTAAACCGTTCCTTTGCAGGAACCGTTTTCATGTTTAGGTTTCACTCTGTTTTCTCCTATATGGATACATGTAGTTGGAACTCTAAATCAAACACGGTTTGTGCTAGCTCTTTGAAACTTAGCACAATAATGTAGTTCCAAGTTCTATCGCTATGGTGTATGTCCTATTGAAGTATCCCCAAGCAGAGAATGACGAGAATCACTTTTATTGAAAGGGGTTGCCAAGCTTCCAAAAAACTACGAGTTTCCTGAAATCTCAGCAAAACTTTTTTCACCCAATCTTGATGAGACTCGCAGGTAATGATCAGTACACCAATCCCACTTGGCTCACCAATTTCGTTCTTCTCGGTTAAACCGTTCCTTTGCAGGAACCGTTTTCATGTTTAGGTTTCACTCTGTTTTCTCCTATATGGATACATGTAGTTGGAACTCTAAATCAAACACGGTTTGCGCTACCTCTTTGAAACATGGCACAATAATGTAGTTCCAAGTTCTATCGCTATGGTTTGTGTCCTATTGAAGTAGCCCCAAGCAGAGACTGACGAGAATCACTTTCATTGAAAGGGGTTGCCAAGCTTCCAAAAAACTACGAGTTTCCTGAAATCTCAGCAAACCTTTTTTCACCCAATCTTGATGAGACTCGCAGGTAATGATCAGTACACCAATCCCACTTGGCTCACCAAATTTAATTCTTCTCGGTTAAACCGTTCCTTTGCAGGAACCGTTTTCATGTTTAGGTTTCACTCTGTTTTCTCCAATATGGATACATGTAGTTGGAACTCTAAATCAAACACGGTTTGTGCTAGCTCTTTGAAACTTGGCACAATAATGTAGTTCCAAGTTCTATCGCTATGGTTTGTGCCCATTTGAAGTAGCCCCAAGCAGAGACTGACGAGAATCACTTTCATTGAAAGGAGTTGCCAAGCTTCCAAAAAACTACGAGTTTCCTGAAATCTCAGCAAACCTTTTTTCAACCAATCTTGATGAGACTCGCAGGTAATGATCAGTACACCAATCCCACTTGGCTCACCAAATTTCGTTCTTCTTGGTTAAACCGTTCCTTTGCAGGAACAGTTTTCATGTTTAGGTTTCACTCTGTTTTCTCCTATATGGATACATGTAGTTGGAACTCTAAATCAAACACGGTTTGTGCTAGCTCTTTGAAACTTGGCACAATAATGTAGTTCCAAGTTCTATCGCTATGGTTTGTGTCCTATTGAAGTAGCCCCAAGCAGAGACTGACGAGAATCACTTTCATTGAAAGGGGTTGCCAAGCTTCCAAAAAACTACGAGTTTCCTGAAATTTTAGCAAACATTTTTTCACCCAATCTTGATGAGACTTGCAGGTAATGATCAGTACACCAATCCCACTTGGCTCACCAAATTTCGTTCTTCTCGGTTAAACTGTTCCTTTGCAGGAACCGTTTTCATGTTTAGGTTTCACTCTGTTTTCTCCTATATGGATACATGTAGTTGGAACTCTAAATCAAACACGGTTTGTGCTAGCTCTTTGAAACTTACCACAATAATGTAGTTCCAAGTTCTATCGCTATGGTTTGTGTCCTATTGTAGTAGCCCCAAGCAGAGACTGACGGGAATCACTTTCATTGAAAGGGGTTGCCAAGCTTCCAAAAAACTGCGAGATTCCTGAAATCTCAGCAACCATATTTTCACCCAATCTTGATGATACTTGAGGTAATGATCAGTACACCAATCCCACTTGGTTCACCAAATTTCGTTCTTTTTGGTTAAACCGTTCCTTTGCAGGAACCGTTTTCATGTTTAGGTCTCACTCTATTTTCTCCTATATGGATACATGTAGTTGGAACTCTAAATCAAACACGGTTTGTGCTAGCTCTTTGAAACTTGGCACAATAATATAGTTCCAAAATCTATCGCTATGGTGTGTTTCCTATTGAAGTATCCCCAAGCAGAGAATGACGAGAATCACTTTTATTGAAAGGGATTGCCAAGGTCCAAAAAACTACGAGTTTCCTGAAATCTCAGCAAACATTTTTTCACCCAATCTTGACAATACTAGCAGGTAATGATCAGTACACCAATCCCACTTGTCTCACCAAATTTCGTTCTTCTCGGTTAAACCGTTTTTTTGCAGGAACCGTTTTCATGTTTAGGTTTCACTCTGTTTTCTCCTATATGGATACATGTAGTTGGAACTCTAAATCAAACACGGTTTGTGCTAGCTCTTTGAAACTTGGCACAATAATGTAGTTCCAAGTTCTATCGCTATGGTTTGTGTCCTATTGAAGTAGCCCCAAGCAGAGACTGACGAGAATCACTTTCATTGAAAGGGGTTGCCAAGCTTCCAAAAAACTACGAGTTTCCTGAAATCTCAGCAAACATTTTTTCACCCAATCTTGATGAGACTTGCAGGTAATGATCAGTACACCAATCCCACTTGGCTCACCACATTTCGTTCTTCTCGGTTAAACCGTTCCTTTGCAGGAACCGTTTTCATGTTTAGGTTTCACTCTGTTTTCTACTATATGGATACATGTAGTTGGAACTCTAAATCAAACCCGGTTTGCGCTAGCTCTTTGAAACTTGGCACAATAATGTAGTTCCAAGTTCTATCGCTATGGTTTGTGTCCTATTGAAGTAGCCCCAAGCAGAGACTGACGAGAATCACATTCATTGAAAGGGGTTGCCAAGCTTCCAAAAACTATGAGTTTCCTGAAATCTCAGCAAACATTTTTTCACCCAATCTTGATGATACTTGCAGGTCATGATCAGTACACCAATCCCACTTGGCTCACAAAATTTCGTTCTTCTATGTTAAACCGTTCCATTGTAGGAACCGTTTTCATGTTTAGGTTTCACTCTGTTTTCTCCTATATGGATACATTAGTTGGAACTCTAAATCAAACACGGTTTGTGCTAGCTCTTTGAAACTTGGCACAATAATGTAGTTCCAAGTTTTATCGCTATGGTTTGTGTCCTATTGAAGTGGCCCCAAGCAGAGACTGACGAGAATCACTTTCATTGAAAGGGGTTGCCAAGCTTCCAAAAAACTATGAGTTTCATGAAATCTCAGCAAACATTTTTTCACCCAATCTTAATGAGACTTGCAGGTAATGATCAGTACACCAATCCCACTTGGCTCACCAAATTTCGTTCTTCTCGGTTCAACCGTTCCTTGGCAGGAACCGTTTTCATGTTTATGTTTCACTCTGTTATCTCCTATATGGATACATGTAGTTGGAACTCTAAATCAAACACGGTTTGTGCTACCTATTTGAAACTTGGCACAATAATGTAGTTCCAAGTTCTATCGCTATGGTTTGTGTCCTATTGATGTAGCCCCAAGCAGAGACTGACGAGAATCACTTTCATTGAAAGGGGTTGCCAAGCTTCCAAAAAACTACGAGTTTCCTGAAATCTCAGCAAACATTTTTTCACCCAATCTTGATGAGATTTGCAGGAATGATCAGTACACCAATCCCACTTGGCTCACCAAATTTCGTTCTTCTCGGTTAAACCGTTCCTTTGCAGGAACCGTTTTCATGTTTAGGTTTCACTCTGTTTTCTCCTATATGGATACATGTAGTTGGAACTCTAAATCAAACACGGTTTGTGCTAGCTCTTTGAAACTTGGCACAATAATGTAGTTCCATGTTCTATCGCTATTCTTTGTGTCCTATTGAAGTGGCCCCAAGCAGAGACTGACGAGAATCACTTTCATTGAAAGGGGTTGCCAAGCTTCCAAAAATCTACGAGTTTCCTGAAATCTCAGCAAACATGTTTTCACCCAATCTTGATGATACTTGCAGGTAATGATCAGTACACCAATCCCACATGGTTCACCAAATTTGGTTCTTCTCGGTTAAACCGTTCCTTTGCAGGAACCGTTTTCCTGTTTAGGTTTCACTCTGTTTTCTCCTATATGGGTACATGTAGTTGGAACTCTAAATCTAACACGGTTTGTGCTAGCTCTTTGAAACTTGGCACAATAATGTAGTTCCAAGTTCTATCGCTATGATTTGTGTCCTATTGAAGTAGCCGCAAGCAGAGACTGACGAGAATCACTTTCATTGAAAGGGGTTGCCAAGCTTCCAAAAAACTACGAGTTTCCTGAAATCTCAGCAAACATTTTTTCACCCAATCTTGATGAGACTCGCAGGTAATGATCAGTACACCAATCCCACCTGGCTCACCAAATTTCGTTCTTCTCGGTTAAACCGTTCCTTTGCAGGAACCGTTTTCATGTTTTGGTTTCACTCTGTTTTCTCCTATATGGATACATGTAGTTGGAACTCTAAATCAAACACGGTTTGTACTAGCTCTTTGAAACTTGGCACAATAATGTAGTTCCAAGTTCTATCGCTATTCTTTGTGTCCTATTGAAGTAGCCCCAAGCAGAGACTGACGAGAATCACTTTCATTGAAAGGGGTTGCCAAGCTTCCAAAAAACTACGAGTTTCCTGAAATCTCAGCAAACCTTTTTTCACCCAATCTTGATGATACTTGCAGGTCATGATCAGTACACCAATCCCACTGGGCTCAACAAATTTTGTTCTTCTCGGTTAAACCGTTCCTTTGCAGGAACCGTTTTCATGTTTAGGTTTCACTCTGTTTTCTCGTATATGGGTACATGTAGTTGGAACTCTAAATCAAACACGGTTTGTGCTAGCTCTTTGAAACTTGGCACAATAATGTAGTTCCAACTTCTATCGCTATTCTTTGTGTCCTATTGAAGTAGCCCCAAGCAGAGACTGACGAGAATCACTTTCATTGAAAGGGGTTGCCAAGCTTCCAAAAAACTACGAGTTTCCTGAAATCTCAGCAAACCTTTTTTCACCCAATCTTGATGAGACTCGCAGGTAATGATCAGTACACCAATCCCACTTGGCTCACCAAATTTCGTTCTTCTCGGTTCAACCGTTCCTTTGCAGGAACCGTTTTCATGTTTAGGTTTCACTCTGTTTTCTCCTATATGGATACATGTAGTTGGAACTCTAAATCAAACACGGTTTGTGCTAGCTCTTTGAAACTTGGCACAATAATGTAGTTCCAAGTTCTATTGCTATGGTTTGTCCTATTGAAGTAGCCCCAAGCAGAGACTGACGAGAATCACTTTCATTGAAAGTGGTTGCCAAGCTTCCAAAAAACTACGAGTTTCCTGAAATCTCAGCAAACCTTTTTTCACCCAATCTTGATGAGACTCGCAGGTAATGATCAGTACACCAATCCCACTTGGCTCACCAAATTTCGTTCTTCTCGGTTAAACCGTTCCTTTGCAGGAACCGTTTTCATGTTTAGGTTTCACTCTGTTTTCTCCTATATGGATACATGTAGTTGGAACACTAAATCAAACACGGTTTGTGCTAGCTCTTTCAAACTTGGCACAATAATGTAGTTCCAAGTTCTATCGCTATTCTTTGTGTCCTATTGAAGTAGCCCCAAGCAGAGACTGACGAGAATCACTTTCATTGAAAGGGGTTGCCAAGCTTCCAAAAAACTACGAGTTTCCTGAAATCTCAGCAAACCTTTTTTCACCCAATCTTGATGAGACTTGCAGGTAATGATCGGTACACCAATCCCACTTGGCTCACCAAATTTCGTTCGTCTCGGTTAAACCCTTCCTTTGCAGGAACCGTTTTCATGTTTAGGTTTCACTCTGTTTTCTCCTACATGGATACATGTAGTTGGAACTCTAAATCAAACACGTTTTGTGCTAGCTCTTTGAAACTTGGCACAATAATGTAGTTCCAAATTCTATCGCTACGTTGTGTGTCCTATTGAAGTATCCCCAAGCAGAGAATGACGAGAATCACTTTTATTGAAAGGGGTTGCCAAGGTCCAAAAAAGTACGAGTTTCCTGAAATCTCAGCAAACATTTTTTCACCCAATCTTTACGATACTAGCAGGTAATGATCAGTACACCAATCCCACTTGTCTCACCAAATTTCGTTCGTCTCGGTTAAACCGTTCCTTTGCAGGAACCTTTTTCATGTTTAGGTTTCACTCTGTTTTCTCCTATATGGATACATGTAGTTGGAACTCTAAATCAAACACGGTTTGTGCTAGCTCTTTGAAACTTACCACAATAATGTAGTTCCAAGTTCTATCGCTATGGTTTGTGTCCTATTGAAGTAGCCCCAAGCAGAGACTGACGAGAATCACTTTCATTGAAAGGGGTTGCCAAGCTTCCAAAAAACTACGAGTTTTCTGAAATCTCAGCAAACCTTTTTTCACCCAATCTTGATGAGACTCGCAGGTAATGATCAGTACACCAATACCACTTGGCTCACCAAATTTCGTTCTTCTCGGTTAAACCGTTCCTTTGCAGGAACCGTTTTCATGTTTAGGTTTCACTCTGTTTTCTCCTATATGAATACATGTAGTTGGAACTCTAAATCAAACACGGTTTGTGCTAGCTCTTTGAAACTTGGCACAATAATGTAGTTCCAAGTTCTATCGCTATGGTTTGTGTCCTATTGAAGTAGCCCTAAGCAGAGACTGACGGGAATCACTTTCATTGAAAGGGGTTGCCAAGCTTCCAAAAAACTACGAGTTTCCTGAAATCTCAGCAAACATTTTTTCACCCAATCTTGATGATACTTGCAGGTAATGATCAGTACACCAATCCCACTTGGCTCACCAAATTTCGTTCTTCTCGGTTAAACCGTTCCTTTGCAGGAACCGTTTTCATGTTTAGGTTTCACTCTGTTTTCTCCTATATGGATACGTGTAGTTGGAACTCTCAATCAAACACGGTTTGTGCTAGCTCTTTGAAACTTGGCACAATAATGTAGTTCCAAGTTCTATCGCTATGGTTTGTGTCCTATTGAAGTAGCCCCAAGCAGAGACTGACGAGAATCACTTTCATTGAAAGGGGTTGCCAAGCTTCCAAAAAACTACGAGTTTCCTGAAATCTCAGCAAACATTTTTTCACCCAATCTTGATTAGACTCGCAGGTAATGATCAGTACACCAATCCCACTTGGCTCACCACATTTCGTTCTTCTCGGTTAAACCGTTCCTTGGCAGGAACCGTTTTCATGTTTATGTTTCACTCTGTTTTCTCCTATATGGATACATGTAGTTGGAACTCTAAATCAAACACGGTTTGTGCTACCATTTGGAAACTTGGCACAATAATGTAGTTCCAAGTTCTATCGCTATGGTTTGTGTCCTATTGATGTAGCCCCAAGCATACACTGACGAGAATCACTTTCATTGAAAGGGGTTGCCAAGCTTCAAAAAAACTGCGAGATTCCTGAAATCTCAGCAACCATATTTTCACCCAATCTTGATGATACTTGCAGGTAATGATCAGTACACCAATCCCACTTGGTTCACCAAATTTCGTTCTTTTTGGTTAAACCGTTCCTTTGCAGGAACCGTTTTCATGTTTAGGTTTCACTCTATTTTCTCCTATATGGATACATGTAGTTGGAACTCTAAATCAAACACGGTTTGTGCTAGCTCTTTGAAACTTGGCACAATAATGTAGTTCCAAATTCTATCGCTATGGTTTGTGTCCTATTGAAGTAGCCCCAAGCAGAGACGTACGAGAATCACTTTCATTGAAAGGGGTTGCCAAGCTTCCAAAAAACTGCGAGATTCCTGAAATCTCAGCAACCATATTTTCACCCAATCTTGATGATACTTGCAGGTAATGATCAGTACACCAATCCCACTTGGTTCACCAAATTTCGTTCTTTTTGGTTAAACCGTTCCTTTGCAGGAACCGTTTTCATGTTTAGGTCTCACTCTATTTTCTCCTATATGGATACATGTAGTTGGAACTCTAAATCAAACACGGTTTGTGCTAGCTCTTTGAAACTTGGCACAATAATATAGTTCCAAAATCTATCGCTATGGTGTGTTTCCTATTGAAGTATCCCCAAGCAGAGAATGACGAGAATCACTTTTATTGAAAGGGATTGCCAAGGTCCAAAAAACTACGAGTTTCCTGAAATCTCAGCAAACATTTTTTCACCCAATCTTGACAATACTAGCAGGTAATGATCAGTACACCAATCCCACTTGTCTCACCAAATTTCGTTCTTCTCGGTTAAACCGTTTTTTTGCAGGAACCGTTTTCATGTTTAGGTTTCACTCTGTTTTCTCCTATATGGATACATGTAGTTGGAACTCTAAATCAAACACGATTTGTGCTAGCTCTTTGAAACTTGGCAAAATAATGTAGTTCCAAGTTCTATCGCTATGGTTTGTGTCCTATTGAAGTAGCCCCAAGCAGAGACTGACGAGAATCACTTTCATTGAAAGGGGTTGCCAAGCTTCCAAAAAACTACGAGTTTCCTGAAATCTCAGCAAACATTTTTTCACCCAATCTTCATGAGACTTGCAGGTAATGATCAGTACACCAATCCCACTTGGCTCACCACATTTCGTTCTTCTCGGTTATACCGTTCCTTTGCAGGAACCGTTTTCATGTTTAGGTTTCACTCTGTTTTCTACTATATGGATACATGTAGTTGGAACTCTAAATCAAACCCGGTTTGCGCTAGCTCTTTGAAACTTGGCACAATAATGTAGTTCCAAGTTCTATCGCTATGGTTTGTGTCCTATTGAAGTAGCCCCAAGCAGAGACTGACGAGAATCACATTCATTGAAAGGGGTTGCCAAGCTTCCAAAAACTATGAGTTTCCTGAAATCTCAGCAAACATTTTTTCACCCAATCTTGATGATACTTGCAGGTCATGATCAGTACACCAATCCCACTGGGCTCAACAAATTTCGTTGTTCTCGGTTAAACCGTTCCATTGTAGGAACCGTTTTCATGTTTAGGTTTCACTCTGTTTTCTCCTATATGGATACATTAGTTGGAACTCTAAATCAAAGACGGTTTGTGCTACCTATTTGAAACTTGGCACAATAATGTAGTTCCAAGTTTTATCGCTATGGTTTGTGTCCTATTGAAGTGGCCCCAAGCAGAGACTGACGAGAATCACTTTCATTGAAAGGGGTTGCCAAGCTTCCAAAAAACTATGAGTTTCATGAAATCTCAGCAAACATTTTTTCACCCAATCTTAATGAGACTTGCAGGTAATGATCAGTACACCAATCCCACTTGGCTCACCAAATTTCGTTCTTCTCGGTTCAACCGTTCCTTGGCAGGAACCGTTTTCATGTTTATATTTCACTCTGTTATCTCCTATATGGATACATGTAGTTGGAACTCTAAATCAAACACGGTTTGTGCTACCTATTTGAAATTTGGCACAATAATGTAGTTCCAAGTTCTATCGCTATGGTTTGTGTCCTATTGATGTAGCCCCAAGCAGAGACTGACGAGAATCACTTTCATTGAAAGGGGTTGCCAAGCTTCCAAAAAACTACGAGTTTCCTGAAATCTCAGCAAACATTTTTTCACCCAATCTTGATGAGACTTGCAGGAATGATCAGTACACCAATCCCACTTGGCTCACCAAATTTCGTTCTTCTCGGTTAAACCGTTCCTTTGCAGGAACCGTTTTCATGTTTAGGTTTCACTCTGTTTTCTCCTATATGGATACATGTAGTTGGAACTCTAAATCAAACACGGTTTGTGCTAGCTCTTTGAAACTTGGCACAATAATGTAGTTCCATGTTCTATCGCTATTCTTTGTGTCCTATTGAAGTGGCCCTAAGCAGAGACTGACGAGAATCACTTTCATTGAAAGGGGTTGCCAAGCTTCCAAGAAACTATAGTTTCATGAAATCTCAGCAAACATTTTTTCACCCAATCTTAATGAGACTTGCAGGTAATGATCAGTACACCAATCCCACTTGGCTCACCAAATTTCGTTCTTCTCGGTTCAACCGTTCCTTGGCAGGAACCGTTTTCATGTTTATGTTTCACTCTGTTATCTCCTATATGGATACATGTAGTTGGAACTCTAAATCAAACACGGTTTGTGCTACCTATTTGAAACTTGGCACAATAATGTAGTTCCAAGTTCTATCGCTATGGTTTGTGTCCTATTGATGTAGCCCCAAGCATACACTGACGAGAATCACTTTCATTGAAAGGGGTTGCCAAGCTTCAAAAAAACTGCGAGATTCCTGAAATCTCAGCAACAATATTTTCACCCAATCTTGATGATACTTGCAGGTAATGATCAGTACACCAATCCCACTTGGTTCACCAAATTTCGTTCTTTTTGGTTAAACCGTTCCTTTGCAGGAACCGTTTTCATGTTTAGGTCTCACTCTATTTTCTCCTATATGGATACATGTAGTTGGAACTCTAAATCAAACACGGTTTGTGCTAGCTCTTTGAAACTTGGCACAATAATGTAGTTCCAAGTTCTATCGCTATGGTTTGTGTCCTATTGAAGTAGCCCCAAGCAGAGACTTACGAGAATCACTTTCATTGAAAGGGGTTGCCAAGCTTCCAAAAAACTGCGAGATTCCTGAAATCTCAGCAACCATATTTTCACCCAATCTTGACGATACTAGCAGGTAATGATCAGTACACCAATCCCACTTGTCTCACCAAATTTCGTTCGTCTCGGTTAAACTGTTCCTTTGCAGGAACCGTTTTCATGTTTAGGTTTGACTCTGTTTTCTCCTATATGGATACATGTAGTTGGAACTCTAAATCAAACACGGTTTGTGCTAGCTCTTTGACACTTACCACAATAATGTAGTTCCAAGTTCTATCGCTATGGTTTGTGTCCTATTGAAGTAGCCCCAAGCAGAGACTGACGAGAATCACTTTCATTGAAAGGGGTTGCCAAGCTTCCAAAAAACTACGAGTTTCCTGAAATCTCAGCAAAACTTTTTTCACCCAATCTTGATGAGACTCGCAGGTAATGATCAGTACACCAATCCCACTTGGCTCACCAAATTTCGATCTTCTCGGTTAAACCGTTCCTTTGCAGGAACCGTTTTCATGTTTAGGTTTCACTCTGTTTTCTCCTATATGGATACATGTAGTTGGAACTCTAAATCAAAGACGGTTTGTGCTACCTATTTGAAACTTGGCACAATAATGTAGTTCCAAGTTCTATCGCTATGGTTTGTGTCCTATTGAAGTAGCCCCAAGCAGAGACTGACGAGAATCTCTTTCATTGAAAGTGGTTGCCAAGCTTCCAAAAAACTACGAGTTTCCTGAAATCTCAGCAAACCTTTTTTCACCCAATCTTGATGATACTTTCAGGTAATGATCAGTACACCAATCCCACTTGGTTCACCAAATTTCGTTCTTTTTGGTTAAACCGTTCCTTTGCAGGAACCGTTTTCATGTTTAGGTCTCACTCTATTTTCTCCTATATGGATACATGTAGTTGGAACTCTAAATCAAACACGGTTTGTGCTAGCTCTTTGAAACTTAGCACAATAATGTAGTTCCAAATTCTATCGCTATTGTGTGTGTCCTATTGAAGTATCCCCAAGCAGAGAATGACGAGAATCACTTTTATTGAAATGGGTTGCCAAGGTCCAAAAAACTACGAGTTTCCTGAAATCTCAGCAAACATTTTTTCACCCAATCTTGATGAGACTCGCAGGTAATGATCAGTACACCAATCCCACTTGGCTCACCAAATTTCGTTTTTCTCGGTTAAACCGTTCCTTTGCAGGAACCGTTTTCATGTTTAGGTTTCACTCTGTTTTCTCCTATATGGATACATGTAGTTGGAACTCTAAATCAAACACGGTTTGTGCTAGCTCTTTGAAACTTGGCACAATAATGTAGTTCCAAGTTCTATCGCTATGGTTTGTGTCCTATTGAAGTAGCCCCAAGCAGAGACTGACGAGAATCACTTTCATTGAAAGGGGTTGCCAAGCTTCCAAAAAACTACGAGTTTCCTGAAATCTCAGCAAACATTTTTTCACCCAATCTTGATGATACTTGCAGGTAATGATCAGTACACCAATCCCACTTGGTTCACCAAATTTGGTTCTTCTCGGTTAAACCGTTCCTCTGCAGGAACCGTTTTCATGTTTAGGTTTCACTCTGTTTTCTCCTATATGGATACATGTAGTTGGAACTCTAAATCAAACACGGTTTGGGCTACCTCTTTGAAACTTGGCACAATAATGTAGTTCCAAGTTCTATCGCTATTCTTTGTGTCCTATTGAAGTAGCCCCAAGCAGAGACTGACGAGAATCACTTTCATTGAAAGGGGTTGCCAAGCTTCCAAAAAACTACGAGTTTCCTGAAATCTCAGCAAACCTTTTTTCACCCAATCTTGATGAGACTCGCAGGTAATGATCAGTGCACCAATCCTACTTGGCTCACCAAATTTCGTTCTTCTCGGTTAAACCGTTCCTTTGCAGGAACCGTTTTCATGTTTAGGTTTCACTCTGTTTTCTCCTATATGGATACATGTAGTTGGAACTCTAAATCAAACACGGTTTGTGCTAGCTCTTTGAATCTTGGCACAATAATGTAGTTCCAAGATCTATCGCTATGGTTTGTGTCCTATTGAAGTAGCCAAAAGCAGAGACTGACGAGAATCACTTTCATTGAAAGGGGTTGCCAAGCTTACAAAAAACTACGAGTTTCCTGAAATCTCAGCAAAACTTTTTTCACCCAATCTTGATGATACTTGCAGGTAATGATCAGTACACCAATCCCACTTGGTTCACCAAATTTCGTTCTTCTCGGTTAAACCGGTCCTTTGCAGGAACCGTTTTCATGTTTAGGTTTCACTCTGTTTTCTCCTATATGGATACATGTAGTTGGAACTCTAAATCAAACACAGTTTGTGCTAGCTCTTTGAAACTTGGCACAATAATGTAGTTACAAGTTCTATCGCTATGGTTTGTGTCCTATTGAAGTAGCCCCAAGCAGAGACTGACGAGAATCACTTTCATTGAAAGGGGTTGCCAAGCTTCCAAAAACTACGAGTTTCCTGAAATATCAGCAAACCTTTTTTCACCCAATCTTGATGAGACTCGCAGGTAATGATCAGGACACCAATCCCACTTGGTTCACCAAATTTCGTTCTTCTCGGTTAAACCGTTCTTGGCAGGAACCGTTTTCATGTTTATGTTTCACTCTGTTATCTCCTATATGGATACATGTAGTTGGAACTCTAAATCAAACCCGGTTTGTGCTACCTATTTGAAACTTGGCACAATAATGTAGTCCAAGTTCTATCGCTATGGTTTGTGTCCTATTGATGTAGCCCCAAGCAGAGACTGACGAGAATCACTTTCATTGAAAGGGGTTGCCAAGCTTCCAAAAAACTACGAGTTTCCTGAAATCTCAGCAAACATTTTTTCAACCAATCTTGATGAGACTCGCAGGTAATGATCAGTACACCAATCCCACTTGGTTCACCAGATTTCATTCTTTTTGGTTAAACCGTTCCTTTGCAGGAACCGTTTTCATGTTTAGGTCTCACTCTATTTTCTCCTATATGGATACATGTAGTTGGAACTCTAAATGAAACACGGTTTGTGCTAGCTCTTTGAAACTTAGCACAATAATGTAGTTCCAAATTCTATCGCTATGGTGTGTGTCCTATTGAAGTATCCCCAAGCAAAGAATGACGAGAATCACTTTTATTGAAAGGGGTTGCCAAGCTTCCAAAAACTACGAGTTTCCTGAAATCTCAGCAAACCTTTTTTCACCAAATCTTGATGAGACTCGCAGGTAATGATCAGTACACCAATCCCACTTGGCTCACCAAATTTCGTTCTTCTCGGTTAAACCGTTCCTTGGCAGGAACCGTTTTCATGTTTATGTTTCACTCTGTTATCTCCTATATGGATACATGTAGTTGGAACTCTAAATCAAACACGGTTTGTGCTACCTTTTTGAAACTTGGCACAATAATGTAGTTCCAAGTTCTATCGCTATGGTTTGTGTCCTATTGATGTAGCCCCAAGCATACACTGACGAGAATCACTTTCATTGAAAGGGGTTGCCAAGCTTCCAAAAAACTGCGAGATTCCTGAAATCTCAGCAACCATATTTTCACCCAATCTTGATGATACTTGCAGGTAATGATCAGTACACCAATCCCACTTGGTTCACCAAATTTCGTTCTTTTTGGTTAAACCGTTCCTTTGCAGGAACCGTTTTCATGTTTAGGTCTCACTCTATTTTCTCCTATATGGATACATGTAGTTGGAACTCTAAATCAAACACGGTTTGTGCTAGCTCTTTGAAACTTGGCACAATAATGTAGTTCCAAATTCTATGGCTATGGTGTGTGTCCGATTAAAGTATCCCCAAGCAGAGAATGACGAGAATCACTTTTATTGAAAGGGGTTGCCAAAGTCCAAAAAACTACGAGTTTCCTGAAATCTCAGCAAAACTTTTTTCACCCAATCTTGATGAGACTCCCAGGAAATGATCAGTACACCAATCCCACTTGGCTCACCAAATTTCGTTCTTCTCGGTTAAACCGTTCCTTTGCAGGAACCGTTTTCATGTTTAGGTTTCACTCTGTTTTCTCCTATATGGATACATGTAGTTGGAACTCTAAATCAAACACGATTTGTGCTAGCTCTTTGAAACTTGGCAAAATAATATAGTTCCAAGTTCTATCGCTATGGTTTGTGTCCTATTGAAGTAGCCCCAAGCAGAGACTGACGAGAATCACTTTCATTGAAAGGGGTTGCCAAGCTTCCAAAAAACTACGAGTTTCCTGAAATCTCAGCAAACATTTTTTCACCCAATCTTGATGAGACTTGCAGGTAATGATCAGTACACCAATCCCACTTGGCTCACCACATTTCGTTCTTCTCGGTTATACCGTTCCTTTGCAGGAACCGTTTTCATGTTTAGGTTTCACTCTGTTTTCTACTATATGGATACATGTAGTTGGAACTCTAAATCAAACCCGGTTTGCGCTAGCTCTTTGAAACTTGGCACAATAATGTAGTTCCAAGTTCTATCGCTATGGTTTGTGTCCTATTGAAGTAGCCCCAAGCAGAGACTGACGAGAATCACATTCATTGAAAGGGGTTGCCAAGCTTCCAAAAACTATGAGTTTCCTGAAATCTCAGCAAACATTTTTTCACCCAATCTTGATGATACTTGCAGGTCATGATCAGTACACCAATCCCACTGGGCTCAACAAATTTCGTTGTTCTCGGTTAAACCGTTCCATTGTAGGAACCGTTTTCATGTTTAGGTTTCACTCTGTTTTCTCCTATATGGATACATTAGTTGGAACTCTAAATCAAACACGGTTTGTGCTAGCTCTTTGAAACTTGGCACAATAATGTAGTTCCAAGTTTTATCGCTATGGTTTGTGTCCTATTGAAGTGGCCCCAAGCAGAGACTGACGAGAATCACTTTCATTGAAAGGGGTTGCCAAGCTTCCAAAAAACTATGAGTTTCATGAAATCTCAGCAAACATTTTTTCACCCAATCTTAATGAGACTTGCAGGTAATGATCAGTACACCAATCCCACTTGGCTCACCAAATTTCGTTCTTCTCGGTTCAACCGTTCCTTGGCAGGAACCGTTTTCATGTTTATATTTCACTCTGTTATCTCCTATATGGATACATGTAGTTGGAACTCTAAATCAAACACGGTTTGTGCTACCTATTTGAAATTTGGCACAATAATGTAGTTCCAAGTTCTATCGCTATGGTTTGTGTCCTATTGATGTAGCCCCAAGCAGAGACTGACGAGAATCACTTTCATTGAAAGGGGTTGCCAAGCTTCCAAAAAACTACGAGTTTCCTGAAATCTCAGCAAACATTTTTTCACCCAATCTTGATGAGACTTGCAGGAATGATCAGTACACCAATCCCACTTGGCTCACCAAATTTCGTTCTTCTCGGTTAAACCGTTCCTTTGCAGGAACCGTTTTCATGTTTAGGTTTCACTCTGTTTTCTCCTATATGGATACATGTAGTTGGAACTCTAAATCAAACACGGTTTGTGCTAGCTCTTTGAAACTTGGCACAATAATGTAGTTCCATGTTCTATCGCTATTCTTTGTGTCCTATTGAAGTGGCCCTAAGCAGAGACTGACGAGAATCACTTTCATTGAAAGGGGTTGCCAAGCTTCCAAGAAACTATAGTTTCATGAAATCTCAGCAAACATTTTTTCACCCAATCTTAATGAGACTTGCAGGTAATGATCAGTACACCAATCCCACTTGGCTCACCAAATTTCGTTCTTCTCGGTTCAACCGTTCCTTGGCAGGAACCGTTTTCATGTTTATGTTTCACTCTGTTATCTCCTATATGGATACATGTAGTTGGAACTCTAAATCAAACACGGTTTGTGCTACCTATTTGAAACTTGGCACAATAATGTAGTTCCAAGTTCTATCGCTATGGTTTGTGTCCTATTGATGTAGCCCCAAGCATACACTGACGAGAATCACTTTCATTGAAAGGGGTTGCCAAGCTTCAAAAAAACTGCGAGATTCCTGAAATCTCAGCAACAATATTTTCACCCAATCTTGATGATACTTGCAGGTAATGATCAGTACACCAATCCCACTTGGTTCACCAAATTTCGTTCTTTTTGGTTAAACCGTTCCTTTGCAGGAACCGTTTTCATGTTTAGGTCTCACTCTATTTTCTCCTATATGGATACATGTAGTTGGAACTCTAAATCAAACACGGTTTGTGCTAGCTCTTTGAAACTTGGCACAATAATGTAGTTCCAAATTCTATCGCTATGGTTTGTGTCCTATTGAAGTAGCCCCAAGCAGAGACTGACGAGAATCACTTTCATTGAAAGGGGTTGCCAAGCTTCCAAAAATCTACGAGTTTCCTGAAATCTCAGCAAACCTTTTTTCACCCAATCTTGATGATACTTGCAGGTAATGATCAGTACACCAATCCCACTTGGCTCACCAAATTTCGTTCTTCTCGGTTAAACCGTTCCTTTGCAGGAACCGTTTTCATGTTTAGGTTTCACTCTGTTTTCTCCTATATGGATACATGTAGTTGGAACTCTAAATCAAACCCGGTTTGTGCTAGCTCTTTGAAACTTGGCACAATAATGTAGTTCCAAGTTCTATCGCTATGGTTTGTGTCCTATTGAAGTAGCCCCAAGCAGAGACTTACGAGAATCACTTTCATTGAAAGGGGTTGCCAAGCTTCCAAAAAACTGCGAGATTCCTGAAATCTCAGCAACCATATTTTCACCCAATCTTGACGATACTAGCAGGTAATGATCAGTACACCAATCCCACTTGTCTCACCAAATTTCGTTCGTCTCGGTTAAACTGTTCCTTTGCAGGAACCGTTTTCATGTTTAGGTTTGACTCTGTTTTCTCCTATATGGATACATGTAGTTGGAACTCTAAATCAAACACGGTTTGTGCTAGCTCTTTGACACTTACCACAATAATGTAGTTCCAAGTTCTATCGCTATGGTTTGTGTCCTATTGAAGTAGCCCCAAGCAGAGACTGACGAGAATCACTTTCATTGAAAGGGGTTGCCAAGCTTCCAAAAAACTACGAGTTTCCTGAAATCTCAGCAAAACTTTTTTCACCCAATCTTGATGAGACTCGCAGGTAATGATCAGTACACCAATCCCACTTGGCTCACCAAATTTCGATCTTCTCGGTTAAACCGTTCCTTTGCAGGAACCGTTTTCATGTTTAGGTTTCACTCTGTTTTCTCCTATATGGATACATGTAGTTGGAACTCTAAATCAAACACGGTTTGTGCTAGCTCTTTGAAACTTGGCACAATAATGTAGTTCCAAGTTCTATCGCTGGTTTGTGTCCTATTGAAGTAGCCCTAAGCAGAGACTGACGAGAATCACTTTCATTGAAAGGGGTTGCCAAGCTTCCAAAAACTACGAGTTTCCTGAAATCTCAGCAAAACTTTTTTCACCCAATCTTGATGAGACTCCCAGGTAATGATCAGTACACCAATCCCACTTGGCTCACTTAATTTCGTTCTTCTAGGTTAAACCGTTCCTTGGCAGGAACCGTTTTCATGTTTATGTTTCACTCTGTTATCTCCTATATGGATACATGTAGTTGGAACTCTAAATCAAAGACGGTTTGTGCTACCTATTTGAAACTTGGCACAATAATGTAGTTCCAAGTTCTATCGCTATGGTTTGTGTCCTATTGATGTAGCCCCAAGCAGAGACTGACGAGAATCTCTTTCATTGAAAGTGGTTGCCAAGCTTCCAAAAAACTACGAGTTTCCTGAAATCTCAGCAAACCTTTTTTCACCCAATCTTGATGATACTTTCAGGTAATGATCAGTACACCAATCCCACTTGGTTCACCAAATTTCGTTCTTTTTGGTTAAACCGTTCCTTTGCAGGAACCGTTTTCATGTTTAGGTTTGACTCTGTTTTCTCCTATATGGATACATGTAGTTGGAACTCTAAATCAAACACGGTTTGTGCTAGCTCTTTGAAACTTAGCACAATAATGTAGTTCCAAATTCTATCGCTATTGTGTGTGTCCTATTGAGGTATCCCCAAGCAGAGAATGACGAGAATCACTTTTATTGAAATGGGTTGCCAAGGTCCAAAAAACTACGAGTTTCCTGAAATCTCAGCAAACATTTTTTCACCCAATCTTGATGAGACTCGCAGGTAATGATCAGTACACCAATCCCACTTGGCTCACCAAATTTCGTTTTTCTCGGTTTAAACCGTTCCTTTGCAGGAACCGTTTTCATGTTTAGGTTTCACTCTGTTTTCTCCTATATGGATACATGTAGTTGGAACTCTAAATCAAACACGGTTTGGGCTACCTCTTTGAAACTTGGCACAATAATGTAGTTCCAAGTTCTATCGCTATTCTTTGTGTCCTATTGAAGTAGCCCCAAGCAGAGACTGACGAGAATCACTTTCATTGAAAGGGGTTGCCAAGTTTCCAAATGACTACGAGTTTCCTGAAATCTCAGCAAACCTTTTTTCACCCAATCTTGATGAGACTCGCAGGTAATGATCAGTGCACCAATCCTACTTGGCTCACCAAATTTCGTTCTTCTCGGTTAAACCGTTCCTTTGCAGGAACCGTTTTCATGTTTAGGTTTCACTCTGTTTTCTCCTATATGGATACATGTAGTTGGAACTCTAAATCAAACACGGTTTGTGCTAGCTCTTTGAAACTTGGCACAATAATGTAGTTCCAAGATCTATCGCTATGGTTTGTGTCCTATTGAAGTAGCCAAAAGCAGAGACTGACGAGAATCACTTTCATTGAAAGGGGTTGCCAAGCTTACAAAAAACTACGAGTTTCCTGAAATCTCAGCAAAACTTTTTTCACCCAATCTTGATGATACTTGCAGGTAATGATCAGTACACCAATCCCACTTGGTTCACCAAATTTCGTTCTTCTCGGTTAAACCGGTCCTTTGCAGGAACCGTTTTCATGTTTAGGTTTCACTCTGTTTTCTCCTATATGGATACATGTAGTTGGAACTCTAAATCAAACACGGTTTGTGCTAGCTCTTTGAAACTTGGCACAATAATGTAGTTACAAGTTCTATCGCTATGGTTTGTGTCCTATTGAAGTAGCCCCAAGCAGAGACTGACGAGAATCACTTTCATTGAAAGGGGTTGCCAAGCTTCCAAAAACTACGAGTTTCCTGAAATATCAGCAAACCTTTTTTCACCCAATCTTGATGAGACTCGCAGGTAATGATCAGGACACCAATCCCACTTGGTTCACCAAATTTCGTTCTTCTCGGTTAAACCGTTCTTGGCAGGAACCGTTTTCATGTTTATGTTTCACTCTGTTATCTCCTATATGGATACATGTAGTTGGAACTCTAAATCAAACCCGGTTTGTGCTACCTATTTGAAACTTGGCACAATAATGTAGTCCAAGTTCTATCGCTATGGTTTGTGTCCTATTGATGTAGCCCCAAGCAGAGACTGACGAGAATCACTTTCATTGAAAGGGGTTGCCAAGCTTCCAAAAAACTACGAGTTTCCTGAAATCTCAGCAAACATTTTTTCAACCAATCTTGATGAGACTCGCAGGTAATGATCAGTACACCAATCCCACTTGGTTCACCAGATTTCATTCTTTTTGGTTAAACCGTTCCTTTGCAGGAACCGTTTTCATGTTTAGGTCTCACTCTATTTTCTCCTATATGGATACATGTAGTTGGAACTCTAAATGAAACACGGTTTGTGCTAGCTCTTTGAAACTTAGCACAATAATGTAGTTCCAAATTCTATCGCTATGGTGTGTGTCCTATTGAAGTATCCCCAAGCAAAGAATGACGAGAATCACTTTTATTGAAAGGGGTTGCCAAGCTTCCAAAAACTACGAGTTTCCTGAAATCTCAGCAAACCTTTTTTCACCAAATCTTGATGAGACTCGCAGGTAATGATCAGTACACCAATCCCACTTGGCTCACCAAATTTCGTTCTTCTCGGTTAAACCGTTCCTTGGCAGGAACCGTTTTCATGTTTATGTTTCACTCTGTTATCTCCTATATGGATACATGTAGTTGGAACTCTAAATCAAAGACGGTTTGTGCTACCATTTGGAAACTTGGCACAATAATGTAGTTCCAAGTTCTATCGCTATGGTTTGTGTCCTATTGATGTAGCCCCAAGCAGAGACTGACGAGAATCACTTTCATTGAAAGGGGTTGCCAAGCTTCCAAAAATCTACGAGTTTCCTGAAATCTCAGCAAACCTTTTTTCACCCAATCTTGATGATACTTGCAGGTAATGATCAGTACACCAATCCCACTTGGTTCACCAAATTTCGTTCTTTTTGGTTAAACCGTTCCTTTGCAGGAACCGTTTTCATGTTTAGGTCTCACTCTATTTTCTCCTATATGGATACATGTAGTTGGAACTCTAAATCAAACACGGTTTGTGCTAGCTCTTTGAAACTTAGCACAATAATGTAGTTCCAAATTCTATCGCTATTGTGTGTGTCCTATTGAAGTATCCCCAAGCAGAGAATGACGAGAATCACTTTTATTGAAAGGGGTTGCCAAGGTCCAAAAAACTACGAGTTTCCTGAAATCTCAGCAAACATTTTTTCACCCAATCTTGATGAGACTCGCAGGTAATGATCAGTACACCAATCCCACTTGGCTCAACAAATTTCGTTCTTCTCGGTTAAACCGTTCCTTTGCAGGAACCGTTTTCATGTTTAGGTTTCACTCTGTTTTCTCCTATATGGATACATGTAGTTGGAACTCTAAATCAAACACGGTTTGTGCTAGCTCTTTGAAACTTGGCACAATAATGTAGTTCCAAGTTCTATCGCTATGGTTTGTGTCCTATTGAAGTAGCCCCAAGCAGAGACTGACGAGAATCACTTTCATTGAAAGGGGTTGCCAAGCTTCCAAAAATCTACGAGTTTCCTGAAATCTCAGCAAACATTTTTTCACCCAATCTTGATGATACTTGCAGGTAATGATCAGTACACCAATCCCACTTGGTTCACCAAATTTGGTTCTTCTCGGTTAAACCGTTCCTTTGCAGGAACCGTTTTCATGTTTAGGTTTCACTCTGTTTTCTCCTATATGGATACATGTAGTTGGAACTCTAAATCAAACACGGTTTGGGCTACCTCTTTGAAACTTGGCACAATAATGTAGTTCCAAGTTCTATCGCTATTCTTTGTGTCCTATTGAAGTAGCCCCAAGCAGAGACTGACGAGAATCACTTTCATTGAAAGGGGTTGCCAAGCTTCCAAAAAACTACGAGTTTCCTGAAATCTCAGCAAACCTTTTTTCACCCAATCTTGATGAGACTCGCAGGTAATGATCAGTACACCAATCCCACTTGGCTCACCAAATTTCGTTCTTCTCGGTTAAACCGTTCCTTTGCAGGAACCGTTTTCATGTTTAGGTTTCACTCTGTTTTCTCCTATATGGATACATGTAGTTGGAACTCTAAATCAAACACGGTTTGTGCTAGCTCTTTGAAACTTGGCACAATAATGTTGTTCCAAGATCTATCGCTATGGTTTGTGTCCTATTGAAGTAGCCAAAAGCAGAGACTGACGAGAATCACTTTCATTGAAAGGGGTTGCCAAGCTTACAAAAAACTACGAGTTTCCTGAAATCTCAGCAAAACTTTTTTCACCCAATCTTGATGATACTTGCAGGTAATGATCAGTACACCAATCCCACTTGGCTCACCAAATTTCGTTCTTCTCGGTTAAACCGTTCCTTTGCAGGAACCGTTTTCATGTTTAGGTTTCACTCTGTTTTCTCCTATATGGATACATGTAGTTGGAACTCTAAATCAAACACGGTTTGCGCTAGCTCTTTGAAACTTGGCACAATAATGTAGTTCCAAGTTCTATCGCTATGGTTTGTGTCCTATTGAAGTAGCCCCAAGCAGAGACTGACGAGAATCACTTTCATTGAAAGGGGTTGCCAAGCTTCCAAAAATCTACGAGTTTCCTGAAATCTCAGCAAACATTTTTTCACCCAATCTTGATGAGACTTGCAGGTAATGATCAGTACACCAATCCCACTTGGTTCACCAAATTCCGTTCTTCTCGGTTAAACCGTTCCTTGGCAGGAACCGTTTTCATGTTTATGTTTCACTCTGTTATCTCCTATATGGATACATGTAGTTGGAACTCTAAATCAAACACGGTTTGTGCTACCTTTTTGAAACTTGGCACAATAATGTAGTTCCAAGTTCTATCGCTATGGTTTGTGTCCTATTGATGTAGCCCCAAGCATACACTGACGAGAATCACTTTCATTGAAAGGGGTTGCCAAGCTTCCAAAAAACTGCGAGATTCCTGAAATCTCAGCAACCATATTTTCACCCAATCTTGATTATACTTGCAGGTAATGATCAGTACACCAATCCCACTTGGTTCACCAAATTTCGTTCTTTTTGGTTAAACCGTTCCTTTGCAGGAACCGTTTTCATGTTTAGGTCTCACTCTATTTTCTCCTATATGGATACATGTAGTTGGAACTCTGAATCAAACACGGTTTGTGCTAGCTCTTTGAAACTTGGCACAATAATGTAGTTCCAAATTCTATCGCTATGGTGTGTGTCCTATTGAAGTATCCCCAAGCAGAGAATGACGAGAATCACTTTTATTTAAAGGGGTTGCCAAGGTCCAAAAAACTACGAGTTTCCTGAAATCTCAGCAAACATTTTTTCACCCAATCTTGACGATACTAGCAGGTAATGATCAGTACACCAATCCCACTTGTCTCACCAAATTTCGTTCTTCTCGGTTAAACCGTTCCTTTGCAGGAACCGTTTTCATGTTTAGGTTTCACTCTGTTTTCTCCTATATGGATACATGTAGTTGGAACTCTAAATCAAACACGGTTTGTGCTAGCTCTTTGAAACTTACCACAATAATGTAGTTCCAAGTTCTATCGCTATGGTTTGTGTCCTATTGAAGTAGCCCCAAGCAGAGACTGACGAGAATCACTTTCATTGAAAGGGGTTGCCAAGCTTCCAAAAAACTACGAGTTTCCTGAAATCTCAGCAAACCTTTTTTCACCCAATCTTGATGAGACTTGCAGGTAATGATCAGTACACCAATCCCACTTGGCTCACCAAATTTCGTTCTTCTCGGTTAAACCGGTCCTTTGCAGGAACCGTTTTCATGTTTAGGTTTCACTCTGTTTTCTCCTATATGGATACATGTAGTTGGAACTCTAAATCAAACACGGTTTGTGCTAGCTCTTTGAAACTTGGCACAATAATGTAGTTACAAGTTCTATCGCTATGGTTTGTGTCCTATTGAAGTAGCCCCAAGCAGAGACTGACGAGAATCACTTTCATTGAAAGGGGTTGCCAAGCTTCCAAAAACTACGAGTTTCCTGAAATATCAGCAAACCTTTTTTCACCCAATCTTGATGAGACTCGCAGGTAATGATCAGGACACCAATCCCACTTGGCTCACCAAATTTCGTTCTTCTCGGTTAAACCGTTCTTGGCAGGAACCGTTTTCATGTTTATGTTTCACTCTGTTATCTCCTATATGGATACATGTAGTTGGAACTCTAAATCAAACCCGGTTTGTGCTACCTATTTGAAACTTGGCACAATAATGTAGTTCCAAGTTCTATCGCTATGGTTTGTGTCCTATTGATGTAGCCCCCAGCAGAGACTGATGAGCATCACTTTCATTGAAAGGGGTTGCCAAGCTTCCAAAAAACTACGAGTTTCCTGAAATCTCAGCAAACATTTTTTCACCCAATCTTGATGATACTTGCAGGTAAGGATCAGTACACCAATCCCACTTGGTTCACCAGATTTCATTCTTTTTGGTTAAACCGTTCCTTTGCAGGAATCGTTTTCATGTTTAGGTCTCACTCTATTTTCTCCTATATGGATACATGTAGTTGGAACTCTAAATGAAACACGGTTTGTGCTAGCTCTTTGAAACTTAGCACAATAATGTAGTTCCAAATTCTATCGCTATGGTGTGTGTCCTATTGAAGTATCCCCAAGCAAAGAATGACGAGAATCACTTTCATTGAAAGGGGTTGCCAAGCTTCCAAAAAACTACGAGCTTCCTGAAATCTCAGCAAACATTTTTTCACCCAATCTTGATGATACTTGCAGGTAATGATCAGTACACCAATCCCACTTGGTTCACCAAATTTGGTTCTTCTCGTTAAACCGTTCCTTTGCAGGAACCGTTTTCATGTTTAGGTTTCACTCTGTTTTCTCCTATATGGATACATGTAGTTGGAACTCTAAATCAAACACGGTTTGTGCTAGCTCTTTGAAACTTAGCACAATAATGTAGTTCCAAGTTCTATCGCTATGGTGTATGTCCTATTGAAGTATCCCCAAGCAGAGAATGACGAGAATCACTTTTATTGAAAGGGGTTGCCAAGCTTCCAAAAAACTACGAGTTTCCTGAAATCTCAGCAAAACTTTTTTCACCCAATCTTGATGAGACTCGCAGGTAATGATCAGTACACCAATCGCACTTGGCTCACCAATTTCGTTCTTCTCGGTTAAACCGTTCCTTTGCAGGAACCGTTTTCATGTTTAGGTTTCACTCTGTTTTCTCCAATATGGATACATGTAGTTGGAACTCTAAATCAAACACGGTTTGTGCTAGCTCTTTGAAACTTACCACAATAATGTAGTTCCAAGTTCTATCGCTATGGTTTGTGTCCTATTGAAGTAGCCCCAAGCAGAGACTGACGAGAATCACTTTCATTGAAAGGGGTTGCCAAGCTTCCAAAAACTACGAGTTTCCTGAAATATCAGCAAACCTTTTTTCACCCAATCTTGATGAGACTCGCAGGTAATGATCAGGACACCAATCCCACTTGGTTCACCAAATTTCGTTCTTCTCGGTTAAACCGTTCTTGGCAGGAACCGTTTTCATGTTTATGTTTCACTCTGTTATCTCCTATATGGATACATGTAGTTGGAACTCTAAATCAAACCCGGTTTGTGCTACCTATTTGAAACTTGGCACAATAATGTAGTCCAAGTTCTATCGCTATGGTTTGTGTCCTATTGATGTAGCCCAAGCAGAGACTGACGAGAATCACTTTCATTGAAAGGGGTTGCCAAGCTTCCAAAAAACTACGAGTTTCCTGAAATCTCAGCAAACATTTTTTCAACCAATCTTGATGAGACTCGCAGGTAATGATCAGTACACCAATCCCACTTGGTTCACCAGATTTCATTCTTTTTGGTTAAACCGTTCCTTTGCAGGAACCGTTTTCATGTTTAGGTCTCACTCTATTTTCTCCTATATGGATACATGTAGTTGGAACTCTAAATGAAACACGGTTTGTGCTAGCTCTTTGAAACTTAGCACAATAATGTAGTTCCAAATTCTATCGCTATGGTGTGTGTCCTATTGAAGTATCCCCAAGCAAAGAATGACGAGAATCACTTTTATTGAAAGGGGTTGCCAAGCTTCCAAAAACTACGAGTTTCCTGAAATCTCAGCAAACCTTTTTTCACCAAATCTTGATGAGACTCGCAGGTAATGATCAGTACACCAATCCCACTTGGCTCACCAAATTTCGTTCTTCTCGGTTAAACCGTTCCTTGGCAGGAACCGTTTTCATGTTTATGTTTCACTCTGTTATCTCCTATATGGATACATGTAGTTGGAACTCTAAATCAAAGACGGTTTGTGCTACCATTTGGAAACTTGGCACAATAATGTAGTTCCAAGTTCTATCGCTATGGTTTGTGTCCTATTGATGTAGCCCCAAGCAGAGACTGACGAGAATCACTTTCATTGAAAGGGGTTGCCAAGCTTCCAAAAATCTACGAGTTTCCTGAAATCTCAGCAAACCTTTTTTCACCCAATCTTGATGATACTTGCAGGTAATGATCAGTACACCAATCCCACTTGGTTCACCAAATTTCGTTCTTTTTGGTTAAACCGTTCCTTTGCAGGAACCGTTTTCATGTTTAGGTCTCACTCTATTTTCTCCTATATGGATACATGTAGTTGGAACTCTAAATCAAACACGGTTTGTGCTAGCTCTTTGAAACTTAGCACAATAATGTAGTTCCAAATTCTATCGCTATTGTGTGTGTCCTATTGAAGTATCCCCAAGCAGAGAATGACGAGAATCACTTTTATTGAAAGGGGTTGCCAAGGTCCAAAAAACTACGAGTTTCCTGAAATCTCAGCAAACATTTTTTCACCCAATCTTGATGAGACTCGCAGGTAATGATCAGTACACCAATCCCACTTGGCTCAACAAATTTCGTTCTTCTCGGTTAAACCGTTCCTTTGCAGGAACCGTTTTCATGTTTAGGTTTCACTCTGTTTTCTCCTATATGGATACATGTAGTTGGAACTCTAAATCAAACACGGTTTGTGCTAGCTCTTTGAAACTTGGCACAATAATGTAGTTCCAAGTTCTATCGCTATGGTTTGTGTCCTATTGAAGTAGCCCCAAGCAGAGACTGACGAGAATCACTTTCATTGAAAGGGGTTGCCAAGCTTCCAAAAATCTACGAGTTTCCTGAAATCTCAGCAAACATTTTTTCACCCAATCTTGATGATACTTGCAGGTAATGATCAGTACACCAATCCCACTTGGTTCACCAAATTTGGTTCTTCTCGGTTAAACCGTTCCTTTGCAGGAACCGTTTTCATGTTTAGGTTTCACTCTGTTTTCTCCTATATGGATACATGTAGTTGGAACTCTAAATCAAACACGGTTTGGGCTACCTCTTTGAAACTTGGCACAATAATGTAGTTCCAAGTTCTATCGCTATTCTTTGTGTCCTATTGAAGTAGCCCCAAGCAGAGACTGACGAGAATCACTTTCATTGAAAGGGGTTGCCAAGCTTCCAAAAAACTACGAGTTTCCTGAAATCTCAGCAAACCTTTTTTTCACCCAATCTTGATGAGACTCGCAGGTAATGATCAGTACACCAATCCCACTTGGCTCACCAAATTTCGTTCTTCTCGGTTAAACCGTTCCTTTGCAGGAACCGTTTTCATGTTTAGGTTTCACTCTGTTTTCTCCTATATGGATACATGTAGTTGGAACTCTAAATCAAACACGGTTTGTGCTAGCTCTTTGAAACTTGGCACAATAATGTTGTTCCAAGATCTATCGCTATGGTTTGTGTCCTATTGAAGTAGCCAAAAGCAGAGACTGACGAGAATCACTTTCATTGAAAGGGGTTGCCAAGCTTACAAAAAACTACGAGTTTCCTGAAATCTCAGCAAAACTTTTTTCACCCAATCTTGATGATACTTGCAGGTAATGATCAGTACACCAATCCCACTTGGTTCACCAAATTTCGTTCTTCTCGGTTAAACCGGTCCTTTACAGGAACCGTTTTCATGTTTAGGTTTCACTCTGTTTTCTCCTATATGGATACATGTAGTTGGAACTCTAAATCAAACACGGTTTGCGCTAGCTCTTTGAAACTTGGCACAATAATGTAGTTCCAAGTTCTATCGCTATGGTTTGTGTCCTATTGAAGTAGCCCCAAGCAGAGACTGACGAGAATCACTTTCATTGAAAGGGGTTGCCAAGCTTCCAAAAATCTACGAGTTTCCTGAAATCTCAGCAAACATTTTTTCACCCAATCTTGATGAGACTTGCAGGTAATGATCAGTACACCAATCCCACTTGGTTCACCAAATTCCGTTCTTCTCGGTTAAACCGTTCCTTGGCAGGAACCGTTTTCATGTTTATGTTTCACTCTGTTATCTCCTATATGGATACATGTAGTTGGAACTCTAAATCAAACACGGTTTGTGCTACCTTTTTGAAACTTGGCACAATAATGTAGTTCCAAGTTCTATCGCTATGGTTTGTGTCCTATTGATGTAGCCCCAAGCATACACTGACGAGAATCACTTTCATTGAAAGGGGTTGCCAAGCTTCCAAAAAACTGCGAGATTCCTGAAATCTCAGCAACCATATTTTCACCCAATCTTGATTACACTTGCAGGTAATGATCAGTACACCAATCCCACTTGGTTCACCAAATTTCGTTCTTTTTGGTTAAACCGTTCCTTTGCAGGAACCGTTTTCATGTTTAGGTCTCACTCTATTTTCTCCTATATGGATACATGTAGTTGGAACTCTGAATCAAACACGGTTTGTGCTAGCTCTTTGAAACTTGGCACAATAATGTAGTTCCAAATTCTATCGCTATGGTGTGTGTCCTATTGAAGTATCCCCAAGCAGAGAATGACGAGAATCACTTTTATTTAAAGGGGTTGCCAAGGTCCAAAAAACTACGAGTTTCCTGAAATCTCAGCAAACATTTTTTCACCCAATCTTGACGATACTAGCAGGTAATGATCAGTACACCAATCCCACTTGTCTCACCAAATTTCGTTCTTCTCGGTTAAACCGTTCCTTTGCAGGAACCGTTTTCATGTTTAGGTTTCACTCTGTTTTCTCCTATATGGATACATGTAGTTGGAACTCTAAATCAAACACGGTTTGTGCTAGCTCTTTGAAACTTACCACAATAATGTAGTTCCAAGTTCTATCGCTATGGTTTGTGTCCTATTGAAGTAGCCCCAAGCAGAGACTGACGAGAATCACTTTCATTGAAAGGGGTTGCCAAGCTTCCAAAAAACTACGAGTTTCCTGAAATCTCAGCAAACCTTTTTTCACCCAATCTTGATGAGACTTGCAGGTAATGATCAGTACACCAATCCCACTTGGCTCACCAAATTTCGTTCTTCTCGGTTAAACCGGTCCTTTGCAGGAACCGTTTTCATGTTTAGGTTTCACTCTGTTTTCTCCTATATGGATACATGTAGTTGGAACTCTAAATCAAACACGGTTTGTGCTAGCTCTTTGAAACTTGGCACAATAATGTAGTTACAAGTTCTATCGCTATGGTTTGTGTCCTATTGAAGTAGCCCCAAGCAGAGACTGACGAGAATCACTTTCATTGAAAGGGGTTGCCAAGCTTCCAAAAACTACGAGTTTCCTGAAATATCAGCAAACCTTTTTTCACCCAATCTTGATGAGACTCGCAGGTAATGATCAGGACACCAATCCCACTTGGCTCACCAAATTTCGTTCTTCTCGGTTAAACCGTTCTTGGCAGGAACCGTTTTCATGTTTATGTTTCACTCTGTTATCTCCTATATGGATACATGTAGTTGGAACTCTAAATCAAACCCGGTTTGTGCTACCTATTTGAAACTTGGCACAATAATGTAGTTCCAAGTTCTATCGCTATGGTTTGTGTCCTATTGATGTAGCCCCCAGCAGAGACTGATGAGCATCACTTTCATTGAAAGGGGTTGCCAAGCTTCAAAAAACTACGAGTTTCCTGAAATCTCAGCAAACATTTTTTCACCCAATCTTGATGATACTTGCAGGTAAGGATCAGTACACCAATCCCACTTGGTTCACCAGATTTCATTCTTTTTGGTTAAACCGTTCCTTTGCAGGAATCGTTTTCATGTTTAGGTCTCACTCTATTTTCTCCTATATGGATACATGTAGTTGGAACTCTAAATGAAACACGGTTTGTGCTAGCTCTTTGAAACTTAGCACAATAATGTAGTTCCAAATTCTATCGCTATGGTGTGTGTCCTATTGAAGTATCCCCAAGCAAAGAATGACGAGAATCACTTTCATTGAAAGGGGTTGCCAAGCTTCCAAAAAACTACGAGCTTCCTGAAATCTCAGCAAACATTTTTTCACCCAATCTTGATGATACTTGCAGGTAATGATCAGTACACCAATCCCACTTGGTTCACCAAATTTGGTTCTTCTCGGTTAAACCGTTCCTTTGCAGGAACCGTTTTCATGTTTAGGTTTCACTCTGTTTTCTCCTATATGGATACATGTAGTTGGAACTCTAAATCAAACACGGTTTGTGCTAGCTCTTTGAAACTTAGCACAATAATGTAGTTCCAAGTTCTATCGCTATGGTGTATGTCCTATTGAAGTATCCCCAAGCAGAGAATGACGAGAATCACTTTTATTGAAAGGGGTTGCCAAGCTTCCAAAAAACTACGAGTTTCCTGAAATCTCAGCAAAACTTTTTTCACCCAATCTTGATGAGACTCGCAGGTAATGATCAGTACACCAATCGCACTTGGCTCACCAATTTCGTTCTTCTCGGTTAAACGTTCCTTTGCAGGAACCGTTTTCATGTTTAGGTTTCACTCTGTTTTCTCCAATATGGATACATGTAGTTGGAACTCTAAATCAAACACGGTTTGTGCTAGCTCTTTGAAACTTACCACAATAATGTAGTTCCAAGTTCTATCGCTATGGTTTGTGCCCTATTGAAGTAGCCCCAAGCAGAGACTAACGAGAATCACTTTCATTGAAAGGGGTTGCAAGCTTCCAAAAATCTACGAGTTTCCTGAAATCTCAGCAAACCTTTTTTCAACCAATCTTGATGAGACTCGCAGGTAATGATCAGTACACCAATCCCACTTGGCTCACCAAATTTCGTTCTTCTCGGTTAAACCGTTCCTTTGCAGGAACCGTTTTCATGTTTAGGTTTCACTCTGTTTTCTCCTATATGGATACATGTAGTTGGAACTCTAAATCAAACCCGGTTTGTGCTAGCTCTTTGAAACTTGGCACAATAATGTAGTTCCAAGTTCTATCGCTATGGTTTGTGTCCTATTGAAGTAGCCCCAAGCAGAGACTTACGAGAATCACTTTCATTGAAAGGGGTTGCCAAGCTTCCAAAAAACTGCGAGATTCCTGAAATCTCAGCAACCATATTTTCACCCAATCTTGATGATACTTGCAGGTAATGATCAGTACACCAATCCCACTTGGTTCACCAAATTTCGTTCTTTTTGGTTAAACCGTTCCTTTGCAGGAACCGTTTTCATGTTTAGGTCTCACTCTATTTTCTCCTATATGGATACATGTAGTTGGAACTCTAAATCAAACACGGTTTGTGCTAGCTCTTTGAAACTTGGCACAATAATGTAGTTCCAAATTCTATCGCTATGGTGTGTGTCCTATTGAAGTAATCCCAAGCAGAGAATGACGAGAATCACTTTTATTGAAAGGGGTTGCCAAAGTCCAAAAAACTACGAGTTTCCTGAAACCTCAGCAAACATTTTTTCACCCAATCTTGACGATACTAGCAGGTAATGATCAGTACACCAATCCCACTTGTCTCACCAAATTTCGTTCGTCTCGGTTAAACCGTTCCTTTGCAGGAACCGTTTTCATGTTTAGGTTTGACTCTGTTTTCTCCTATATGGATACATGTAGTTGGAACTCTAAATCAAACACGGTTTGTGCTAGCTCTTTGAAACTTACCACAATAATGTAGTTCCAAGTTCTATCGCTATGGTTTGTGTCCTATTGAAGTAGCCCCAAGCAGAGACTGACGAGAATCACTTTCATTGAAAGGGGTTGCCAAGCTTCCAAAAAACTACGAGTTTCCTGAAATCTCAGCAAAACTTTTTTCACCCAATCTTGATGAGACTCGCAGGTAATGATCAGTACACCAATCCCACTTGGCTCACCAAATTTCGATCTTCTCGGTTAAACCGGTCCTTTGCAGGAACCGTTTTCATGTTTAGGTTTCACTCTGTTTTCTCCTATATGGATACATGTAGTTGGAACTCTAAATCAAACACGGTTTGTGCTAGCTCTTTGAAACTTGGCACAATAATGTAGTTCCAAGTTCTATCGCTGGTTTGTGTCCTATTGAAATAGCCCTAAGCAGAGACTGACGAGAATCACATTCATTGAAAGGGGTTGCCATGCTTCCAAAAACTACGAGTTTCCTGAAATCTCAGCAAAACTTTTTTCACCCAATCTTGATGAGACTCCCAGGTAATGATCAGTACACCAATCCCACTTGGCTCACCAAATTTCGTTCTTCTAGGTTAAACCGTTCCTTGGCAGGAACCGTTTTCATGTTTATGTTTCACTCTGTTATCTCCTATATGGATACATGTAGTTGGAACTCTAAATCAAAGACGGTTTGTGCTACCTATTTGAAACTTGGCACAATAATGTAGTTCCATGTTCTATCGCTATGGTTTGTGTCCTATTGATGTAGCCCCAAGCAGAGACTGACGAGAATCACTTTCATTGAAAGTGGTTGCCAAGCTTCCAAAAAACTACGAGTTTCCTGAAATCTCAGCAAACCTTTTTTCACCCAATCTTGATGATACTTTCAGGTAATGATCAGTACACCAATCCCACTTGGTTCACCAAATTTCGTTCTTTTTGGTTAAACCGTTATTTTGCAGGAACCGTTTTCATGTTTAGGTCTCACTCTATTTTCTCCTATATGGATACATGTAGTTGGAACTCTAAATCAAACACGGTTTGTGCTAGCTCTTTGAAACTTAGCACAATAATGTAGTTCCAAATTCTATCGCTATTGTGTGTGTCCTATTGAAGTATCCCCAAGCAGAGAATGACGAGAATCACTTTTATTGAAATGGGTTGCCAAGGTCCAAAAAACTACGAGTTTCCTGAAATCTCAGCAAACATTTTTTCACCCAATCTTGATGAGACTCGCAGGTAATGATCAGTACACCAATCCCACTTGGCTCACCAAATTTCGTTCTTCTCGGTTAAACCGTTCCTTTGCAGGTACCGTTTTCATGTTTAGGTTTCACTCTGTTTTCTCCTATATGGATACATGTAGTTGGAACTCTAAATCAAACACGGTTTGTGCTAGCTCTTTGAAACTTGGCACAATAATGTAGTTCCAAGTTCTATCGCTATGGTTTGTGTCCTATTGAAGTAGCCCCAAGCAGAGACTGACGAGAATCACTTTCATTGAAAGGGGTTGCCAAGCTTCCAAAAAACTACGAGTTTCCTGAAATCTCAGCAAACATTTTTTCACCCAATCTTGATGATACTTGCAGGTAATGATCAGTACACCAATCCCACTTGGTTCACCAAATTTGGTTCTTCTCGGTTAAACCGTTCCTTTGCAGGAACCGTTTTCATGTTTAGGTTTCACTCTGTTTTCTCCTATATGGATACATGTAGTTGGAACTCTAAATCAAACACGGTTTGTGCTAGCTCTTTGAAACTTGGCACAATAATGTAGTTCCAAGATCTATCGCTATGGTTTGTGTCCTATTGAAGTAGCCAAAAGCAGAGACTGACGAGAATCACTTTCATTGAAAGGGGTTGCCAAGCTTACAAAAAACTACGAGTTTCCTGAAATCTCAGCAAAACTTTTTTCACCCAATCTTGATGATACTTGCAGGTAATGATCAGTACACCAATCCCACTTGGTTCACCAAATTTCGTTCTTCTCGGTTAAACCGGTCCTTTGCAGGAACCGTTTTCATGTTTAGGTTTCACTCTGTTTTCTCCTATATGGATACATGTAGTTGGAACTCTAAATCAAACACGGTTTGCGCTAGCTCTTTGAAACTTGGCACAATAATGTAGTTCCAAGTTCTATCGCTATGGTTTGTGTCCTATTGAAGTAGCCCCAAGCAGAGACTGAAGAGAATCACTTTCATTGAAAGGGGTTGCCAAGCTTCCAAAAATCTACGAGTTTCCTGAAATCTCAGCAAACATTTTTTCACCCAATCTTGATGAGACTTGCAGGTAATGATCAGTACACCAATCCCACTTGGTTCACCAAATTTGGTTCTTCTCGGTTAAACCGTTCCTTGGCAGGAACCGTTTTCATGTTTATGTTTCACTCTGTTATCTCCTATATGGATACATGTAGTTGGAACTCTAAATCAAACACGGTTTGTGCTACCTTTTTGAAACTTGGCACAATAATGTAGTTCCAAGTTCTATCGCTATGGTTTGTGTCCTATTGATGTAGCCCCAAGAATACACTGACGAGAATCACTTTCATTGAAAGGGTTGCCAAGCTTCCAAAAAACTGCGAGATTCCTGAAATCTCAGCAACCATATTTTCACCCAATCTTGATTATACTTGCAGGTAATGATCAGTACACCAATCCCACTTGGTTCACCAAATTTCGTTCTTTTTGGTTAAACCGTTCCTTTGCAGGAACCGTTTCATGTTTAGGTCTCACTCTATTTTCTCCTATATGGATACATGTAGTTGGAACTCTAAATCAAACACGGTTTGTGCTAGCTCTTTGAAACTTGGCACAATAATGTAGTTCCAAATTCTATCGCTGTGGTGTGTGTCCTATTGAAGTATCCCCAAGCAGAAAGACGAGAATCACTTTTATTTAAAGGGGTTGCCAAGGTCCAAAAAACTACGAGTTTCCTGAATCTCAGCAAACATTTTTTCACCCAATCTTGACGATACTAGCAGGTAATGATCAGTACACCCATCCCACTTGTCTCACCAAATTTCGTTCTTCTCGGTTAAACCGTTCCTTTGCAGGAACCGTTTTCATGTTTAGGTTTCACTCTGTTTTCTCCTATATGGATACATGTAGTTGGAACTCTAAATCAAACACGGTTTGTGCTAGCTCTTTGAAACTTACCACAATAATGTAGTTCCAAGTTCTATCGCTATGGTTTGTGTCCTATTGAAGTAGCCCCAAGCAGAGACTTACGAGAATCACTTTCATTGAAAGGGGTTGCCAAGCTTCCAAAAAACTACGAGTTTCCTGAAATCTCAGCAAAACTTTTTTCACCCAATCTTGATGAGACTTGCAGGTAATGATCAGTACACCAATCCCACTTGGCTCACCAAATTTCGTTCTTCTCGGTTAAACCGGTCCTTTTGCAGGAACCGTTTTCATGTTTAGGTTTCACTCTGTTTTCTCCTATATGGATACATGTAGTTGGAACTCTAAATCAAACACGGTTTGTGCTAGCTCTTTGAAACTTGGCACAATACTGTAGTTACAAGTTCTATCGCTATGGTTTGTGTCCTATTGAAGTAGCCCCAAGCAGAGACTGACGAGAATCACTTTCATTGAAAGGGGTTGCCAAGCTTCCAAAAACTACGAGTTTCCTGAAATATCAGCAAACCTTTTTTCACCCAATCTTGATGAGACTCGCAGGTAATGATCAGGACACCAATCCCACTTGGTTCACCAAATTTCGTTCTTCTCGGTTAAACCGTTCTTGGCAGGAACCGTTTTCATGTTTATGTTTTCACTCTGTTATCTCCTATATGGATACATGTAGTTGGAACTCTAAATCAAACCCGGTTTGTGCTACCTATTTGAAACTTGGCACAATAATGTAGTTCCAAGTTCTATCGCTATGGTTTGTGTCCTATTGATGTAGCCCCTAGCAGAGACTGACGAGAATCACTTTCATTGAAAGGGGTTGCCAAGCTTCCAAAAAACTACGAGTTTCCTGAAATCTCAGCAAACATTTTTTTCAACCAATCTTGATGAGACTCGCAGGTAATGATCAGTACACCAATCCCACTTGGTTCACCAAATTTCGTTCTTTTTGGTTAAACCGTTCCTTTGCAGGAACCGTTTTCATGTTTAGGTCTCACTCTATTTTCTCCTATATGGATACATGTAGTTGGAACTCTAAATCAAACACGGTTTGTGTTAGCTCTTTGAAACTTAGCACAATAATGTAGTTCCAAATTCTATCGCTATGGTGTGTGTCCTATTGAAGTATCCCCAAGCCAAAGAATGACGAGAATCACTTT
>NW_027553179.1:0-44619 GCF_045843805.1 Urocitellus parryii | reverse complement strand
TGGAGATCAGCGCCTACCGCAAGCTCCGAGAGGGCGAGGAGGAGAGGCTGAAGCTGGCTCCCAGCCCCCTCCTCACGGGTCACCATCTCACGGGCCACCTGGAGCAGCAGCAGCAGCATGTCCAGAGCTGGGCGTTCAAGCCGAAGCAAGCGGCTGCGTCTGGAGGCGGAGGAGCCCCCAGGCAGCGGCTCAAGTGGCATTGGCTCGGGCAGCATTGGCTCGGGCAGCAGCAGCAGCAGCTTCCTCCTGGCCCAGCAGGCCTCTGCCACCTGCAGCGTCAGCACGGAGGAGATTGACCTGGAGGGCAGGTTCCTGCGGCTCAAGAAGGACTCAGACAAGGATCAGTCCCTGGGGAACTGGAGGATTAAGAGGCAGGTCCTGGAGGGCGATGAGATCGCCTGTAAGTTCACACCCAAGTACGTCCTGCGGGCCGGCCAGACAGTCACGGTGTGGGCAGCTGGTGCCGGGGTGGCCCACAGCCCCCCGCCACCCTGGTGTGGAAGAGCCAGAGCAGCTGGGGCTCGGGCGAAAGTTTCCGCACTGTGCTGGTCCACGCCGATGGAGAGGAAGTGGCCACAGGAGCAGTGAAGCAGTCTTCTGTGGTGCGGGAGAAGGAGAACCGGGAGGATCTTTTCCACCAGCAGGGGGACCCACGGACCACCTCGAGGGGCTGCTGCCTGATGTAACCGAGCACTCGGCATCTACACACTGTTCCTCACCCAGAGCCACTGAAAACTATTTTTCTAAAATCGGAAAAAACAAAAAACAAACAAAAAAAAAAACTTTTGGTATCTAATGATTCACTTCTCAAAAATATTTCTGCCTTATTCAACATGCCAATGCTAAAATTTTTAAAACGTCTTACTAATTTAGATACACACACACATAAACACATAGCACACACACAGACACAAGCACATACACACACACACACACTCACACACACACTCTGGAGATTTTTGTTTACTACTAAAATGAATCTACAGGTAACTTTGTTGAAAGTGAACAGTTTTGCAACACTGACTCTTCTAATTCATGAGCAAGGATCTGACCATATTTATTTAGGCTTTTAAATATTTCTTTGAAAGTGTTTCAGAGTTTCTGTGTAGAGTATTAAATATTTTGTTTGACTTAGCAGTAGGACTTTTGTGGAACCTGTGTTTATTAAAATTTATCTTTACACACAAAACCAAAATAATTGTATTTAATGCAAATTCAGAAAACATACTAAAACAAAACTTATTTGTCCTTGACAACCTGAGGTTCAGTGTGGACTTTGTCAATACAACACTAAAGACCTGACCCAAGAAAAATTAATTGATAACTAGATTTATTTACATACTGTCTATGGTTTATTGAATTCTACAATGGTAGAATCAAATAATGTGAGATAAATCTACCCACCATGCCTACCACAAAGATTAAAATATTTACTTTTCAGAAAACAATTTGAAAATCTCTCCATTAAAACAATGATATTATTTTCAGAGTGAGCATTTACTAAAAAAGAAAGAAAGAAATACAGAAAGAAAGAAAGAAAAAGAAAGAAAGAAAGAAAGAAAGAAAAAAGAAAGAAAGAAAGAAAAATTTACTTTAATTCCACGTTTTCACTCAATATGTTACATTAAAATTTTCTTTATTACTCCTTCAGGTATGTTCACGAAGAAGAAGAAGCAGAAGAAGCAGAAGAAGCAGAAGAAGCAGAAGAAGAAGAAGAAGAAGAAGAAGAAGAAAAAGAAGAAGAAGAAGAAAGAGAGAGAGAGAGAGAGAGAGAGAGTAAATAAAATGACAAATTTGTGAAACATATTCCCTGTATTCCCTGTTTAATGGATTGTTTTTTATGTGGAATCAGAGTACATATACCATGAAAAAACTTTGTGTAAAGTACCTAATACAAAAAATGGTTTTAAGTAAAATGTCTTAAGAATCAATTTTAAAAAGGAGTTTATTTTAGTGAATACTTTTAATTTTAATGTAATCTAATTTATGGAAATCATCTTCTTGATTTTAAAATAGAACACTCTAAGAAAGTGAGGTACGCAGATGACAAAAACATTAAGAGAGTCTCCTCTGTTTGGCTGGGGATGTGGCTCAAGCGGTAGCGCGCTCGCCTGGCATGCGTGCGGCCCGGGTTCGATCCTCAGCACCACAAACAAACAAAGGTGTTGTGTCCGCCAAGAACTAAAAATAAATAAATATTAAAAAAGAAAGAGAGTCTCCTCTACAAACTTCAAAAATATTTATTTATTTTCTGCATTGATCTCTTTTTTGTATGATATATAATAGTAGTCAGATTTCATCCGATTGCATTTGTATATTTAACTTCCACACATGGTGTAATATAAAGTTGATCGGTAGTAGGTTTGTTTCCAATACAATTTCCATGTCTATGTGACTATGTTTCAGGATTAATTCTAATTTTCTGTGAATATTTTTGTATTATAAAAAGCTGCCTTGATTACTGTAGCTTAAAAGTGTTCATAAAAACTTTTGGTATGCTGCCGGTGAGGAGCTGAAGGAGGCCCGCATGCGGATCGAGTCCCCCAGCTACCAGATCTCCAGCCTCCAGAAGCAGGCCAGTGCTGCTGAGGACCGCATCCGAGAGCTGGAAGGGGCCAGGACTGAGGAGCGGGAGAAGTTCCGGAAGACGCTGGACGCCAAGGAGCAGGAGATGATGGAGATGCGTGATGTGATGCAGCAACAGCTGGCCGAGTACCAGGAGTTGCTGGACGTCCAGTTGACCTTGGACATGGAGATCAGCGCCTACCGCAAGCTCCGAGAGGGCGAGGAGGAGAGGCTGAAGCTGGCTCCCAGCCCCTCCTCACGGGTCACCATCTCACGGGCCACCTGGAGCAGCAGCAGCAGCATGTCCAGAGCTGGGCGTTCAAGCCGAAGCAAGCGGCTGCGTCTGGAGGCGGAGGAGCCCCCAGGCAGCGGCTCAAGTGGCATTGGCTCGGGCAGCATTGGCTCGGGCAGCAGCAGCAGCAGCTTCCTCCTGGCCCAGCAGGCCTCTGCCACCTGCAGCGTCAGCACGGAGGAGATTGACCTGGAGGGCAGGTTCCTGCGGCTCAAGAAGGACTCAGACAAGGATCAGTCCCTGGGGAACTGGAGGATTAAGAGGCAGGTCCTGGAGGGCGATGAGATCGCCTGTAAGTTCACACCCAAGTACGTCCTGCGGGCCGGCCAGACAGTCACGGTGTGGGCAGCTGGTGCCGGGGTGGCCCACAGCCCCCGCCACCCTGGTGTGGAAGAGCCAGAGCAGCTGGGGCTCGGGCGAAAGTTTCCGCACTGTGCTGGTCCACGCCGATGGAGAGGAAGTGGCCACAGGAGCAGTGAAGCAGTCTTCTGTGGTGCGGGAGAAGGAGAACCGGGAGGATCTTTTCCACCAGCAGGGGGACCCACGGACCACCTCGAGGGGCTGCTGCCTGATGTAACCGAGCACTCGGCATCTACACACTGTTCCTCACCCAGAGCCACTGAAAACTATTTTTCTAAAATCGGAAAAAAACAAAAAAAAAAACAAAAAAAAAAAAAAACTTTTGGTATCTAATGATTCACTTCTCAAAAATATTTCTGCCTTATTCAACATGCCAATGCTAAAATTTTTAAAACGTCTTACTAATTTAGATATACACACACATAAACACATAGCACACACACAGACACAAGCACATACACACACACACACTCACACACACACTCTGGAGATTTTTTTTTTACTACTAAAATGAATCTACAGGTAACTTTGTTGAAAGTGAACAGTTTTGCAACACTGACTCTTCTAATTCATGAGCAAGGATCTGACCATATTTATTTAGGCTTTTAAATATTTCTTTGAAAGTGTTTCAGAGTTTCTGTGTAGAGTATTAAATATTTTGTTTGACTTAGCAGTAGGACTTTGTGGAACCTGTGTTTATTAAAATTTATCTTTACACACCAAAACCAAAATAATTGTATTTAATGCAAATTCAGAAAACATACTAAAAGAAAACTTATTTGTCCTTGACAACCTGAGGTTCAGTGTGGACTTTGTCAATACAACACTAAAGACCTGACCCAAGAAAAATTAATTGATAACTAGATTTATTTACATACTGTCTATGGTTTATTGAATTCTACAATGGTAGAATCAAATAATGTGAGATAAATCTACCCACCATGCCTACCACAAAGATTAAAATATTTACTTTTCAGAAAACAATTTGAAAATCTCTCCATTAAAACAATGATATTATTTTCAGAGTGAGCATTTACTAAAAAAGAAAGAAAGAAATACAGAAAGAAAGAAAGAAAAAGAAAGAAAGAAAGAAAGAAAGAAAGAAAGAAAAAGAAAGAAAGAAAGAAAATTTTACTTTAATTCCACGTTTTCACTCAATATGTTACATTAAAATTTTATTTATTACTCCTTCAGGTATGTTCACGAAGAAGAAGAAGAAGAAGTAGAAGCAGAAGAAGAAGCAGAAGAAGAAGAAGAAGAAGAAGAAGAAGAAGAAGAAGAAGAATAAAAAAGAAGAAGAAGAAAGAGAGAGAGAGAGGAGAGAGAGAGAGAGTAAATAAAATGACAAATTTGTGAAACATATTCCCTGTATTCCCTGTTTAATGGATTGTTTTTTATGTGGAATCAGAGTACATATACCATGAAAAAACTTTGTGTAAAGTACCTAATACAAAAAATGGTTTTAAGTAAAATGTCTTAAGAATCAATTTTAAAAAGGAGTTTATTTTAGTGAATACTTTTAATTTTAATGTAATCTAATTTATGGAAATCATCTTCTTGATTTTAAAATAGAACACTCTAAGAAAGTGAGGTACGCAGATGACAAAAACATTAAGAGAGTCTCCTCTGTTTGGCTGGGGATGTGGCTCAAGCGGTAGCGCGCTCGCCTGGCATGCGTGCGGCCCGGGTTCGATCCTCAGCACCACAAACAAACAAAGGTGTTGTGTCCGCCAAGAACTAAAAATAAATAAATATTAAAAAAAAGAGAGTCTCCTCTACAAACTTCAAAAATATTTATTTATTTTCTGCATTGATCTCTTTTTTGTATGATATATAATAGTAGTCAGATTTCATCCGATTGCATTTGTATATTTAACTTCCACACATGGTGTAATATAAAGTTGATCGGTAGTAGGTTTGTTTCCAATACAATTTCCATGTCTATGTGACTATGTTTCAGGATTAATTCTAATTTTCTGTGAATATTTTTGTATTATAAAAAGCTGCCTTGATTACTGTAGCTTAAAAAGTGTTCATAAAAACTTTTGGTATGCTGCCGGTGAGGAGCTGAAGGAGGCCCGCATGCGGATCGAGTCCCCCAGCTACCAGATCTCCAGCCTCCAGAAGCAGGCCAGTGCTGCTGAGGACCGCATCCGAGAGCTGGAAGGGGCCAGGACTGAGGAGCGGGAGAAGTTCCGGAAGACGCTGGACGCCAAGGAGCAGGAGATGATGGAGATGCGTGATGTGATGCAGCAACAGCTGGCCGAGTACCAGGAGTTGCTGGACGTCCAGTTGACCTTGGACATGGAGATCAGCGCCTACCGCAAGCTCCGAGAGGGCGAGGAGGAGAGGCTGAAGCTGGCTCCCAGCCCCTCCTCACGGGTCACCATCTCACGGGCCACCTGGGAGCAGCAGCAGCAGCATGTCCAGAGCTGGGCGTTCAAGCCGAAGCAAGCGGCCGCGTCTGGAGGCGGAGGAGCCCCCAGGCAGCGGCTCAAGTGGCATTGGCTCGGGCAGCATTGGCTCGGGCAGCAGCAGCAGCAGCTTCCTCCTGGCCCAGCAGGCCTCTGCCACCTGCAGCGTCAGCACGGAGGAGATTGACCTGGAGGGCAGGTTCCTGCGGCTCAAGAAGGACTCAAACAAGGATCAGTCCCTGGGGAACTGGAGGATTAAGAGGCAGGTCCTGGAGGGCGATGAGATCGCCTGTAAGTTCACACCCAAGTACGTCCTGCGGGCCGGCCAGACAGTCACGGTGTGGGCAGCTGGTGCCGGGGTGGCCCACAGCCCCCTGCCACCCTGGTGTGGAAGAGCCAGAGCAGCTGGGGCTCGGGCGAAAGTTTCCGCACTGTGCTGGTCCACGCCGATGGAGAGGAAGTGGCCACAGGAGCAGTGAAGCAGTCTTCTGTGGTGCGGGAGAAGGAGAACCGGGAGGATCTTTTCCACCAGCAGGGGGACCCACGGACCACCTCGAGGGGCTGCTGCCTGATGTAACCGAGCACTCGGCATCTACACACTGTTCCTCACCCAGAGCCACTGAAAACTATTTTTCTAAAATCGGAAAAAACAAAAAAAAAAACAAAAAAAAAAAAAAAACTTTTGGTATCTAATGATTCACTTCTCAAAAATATTTCTGCCTTATTCAACATGCCAATGCTAAAATTTTTAAAACGTCTTACTAATTTAGATATACACACACATAAACACATAGCACACACACAGACACAAGCACATACACACACACACACTCACACACACACTCTGGAGATTTTTTTGTTTACTACTAAAATGAATCTACAGGTAACTTTGTTGAAAGTGAACAGTTTTGCAACACTGACTCTTCTAATTCATGAGCAAGGATCTGACCATATTTATTTAGGCTTTTAAATATTTCTTTGAAAGTGTTTCAGAGTTTCTGTGTAGAGTATTAAATATTTTGTTTGACTTAGCAGTAGGACTTTTGTGGAACCTGTGTTTATTAAAATTTATCTTTACACACAAAACCAAAATAATTGTATTTAATGCAAATTCAGAAAACATACTAAAAGAAAACTTATTTGTCCTTGACAACCTGAGGTTCAGTGTGGACTTTGTCAATACAACACTAAAGACCTGACCCAAGAAAAATTAATTGATAACTAGATTTATTTACATACTGTCTATGGTTTATTGAATTCTACAATGGTAGAATCAAATAATGTGAGATAAATCTACCCACCATGCCTACCACAAAGATTAAAATATTTACTTTTCAGAAAACAATTTGAAAATCTCTCCATTAAAACAATGATATTATTTTCAGAGTGAGCATTTACTAAAAAAGAAAGAAAGAAATACAGAAAGAAAGAAAGAAAAAAAAAGAAAGAAAGAAAGAAAGAAAGAAAGAAAGAAAGAAAGAAAAAAGAAAGAAAGAAAGAAAATTTTACTTTAATTCCACGTTTTCACTCAATATGTTACATTAAAATTTTATTTATTACTCCTTCAGGTATGTTCACGAAGAAGAAGAAGAAGAAGTAGAAGCAGAAGAAGAAGAAGAAGAAGAAGAAGAAGAAGAAGAAGAAGAAGAAGAAGAAGAATAAAAAGAAGAAGAAGAAGAAAGAGAGAGAGAGAGAGAGAGAGAGAGAGAGAGAGTAAATAAAATGACAAATTTGTGAAACATATTCCCTGTATTCCCTGTTTAATGGATTGTTTTTTATGTGGAATCAGAGTACATATACCATGAAAAAACTTTGTGTAAAGTACCTAATACAAAAAATGGTTTTAAGTAAAATGTCTTAAGAATCAATTTTAAAAAGGAGTTTATTTTAGTGAATACTTTTAATTTTAATGTAATCTAATTTATGGAAATCATCTTCTTGATTTTAAAATAGAACACTCTAAGAAAGTGAGGTACGCAGATGACAAAAACATTAAGAGAGTCTCCTCTGTTTGGCTGGGGATGTGGCTCAAGCGGTAGCGCGCTCGCCTGGCATGCGTGCGGCCCGGGTTCGATCCTCAGCACCACAAACAAACAAAGGTGTTGTGTCCGCCAAGAACTAAAAATAAATAAATATTAAAAAAAAAGAGAGTCTCCTCTACAAACTTCAAAAATATTTATTTATTTTCTGCATTGATCTCTTTTTTGTATGATATATAATAGTAGTCAGATTTCATCCGATTGCATTTGTATATTTAACTTCCACACATGGTGTAATATAAAGTTGATCGGTAGTAGGTTTGTTTCCAATACAATTTCCATGTCTATGTGACTATGTTTCAGGATTAATTCTAATTTTCTGTGAATATTTTTGTATTATAAAAAGCTGCCTTGATTACTGTAGCTTAAAAAGTGTTCATAAAAACTTTTGGTATGCTGCCGGTGAGGAGCTGAAGGAGGCCCGCATGCGGATCGAGTCCCCCAGCTACCAGATCTCCAGCCTCCAGAAGCAGGCCAGTGCTGCTGAGGACCGCATCCGAGAGCTGGAAGGGGCCAGGACTGAGGAGCGGGAGAAGTTCCGGAAGACGCTGGACGCCAAGGAGCAGGAGATGATGGAGATGCGTGATGTGATGCAGCAACAGCTGGCCGAGTACCAGGAGTTGCTGGACGTCCAGTTGACCTTGGACATGGAGATCAGCGCCTACCGCAAGCTCCGAGAGGGCGAGGAGGAGAGGCTGAAGCTGGCTCCCAGCCCCTCCTCACGGGTCACCATCTCACGGGCCACCTGGAGCAGCAGCAGCAGCATGTCCAGAGCTGGGCGTTCAAGCCGAAGCAAGCGGCCGCGTCTGGAGGCGGAGGAGCCCCCAGGCAGGGCTCAAGTGGCATTGGCTCGGGCAGCATTGGCTCGGGCAGCAGCAGCAGCAGCTTCCTCCTGGCCCAGCAGGCCTCTGCCACCTGCAGCGTCAGCACGGAGGAGATTGACCTGGAGGGCAGGTTCCTGCGGCTCAAGAAGGACTCAAACATGGATCAGTCCCTGGGGAACTGGAGGATTAAGAGGCAGGTCCTGGAGGGCGATGAGATCGCCTGTAAGTTCACACCCAAGTACGTCCTGCGGGCCGGCCAGACAGTCACGGTGTGGGCAGCTGGTGCCGGGGTGGCCCACAGCCCCCCGCCACCCTGGTGTGGAAGATCCAGAGCAGCTGGGGCTCGGGCGAAAGTTTCCGCACTGTGCTGGTCCACGCCGATGGAGAGGAAGTGGCCACAGGAGCAGTGAAGCAGTCTTCTGTGGTGCGGGAGAAGGAGAACCGGGAGGATCTTTTCCACCAGCAGGGGGACCCACGGACCACCTCGAGGGGCTGCTGCCTGATGTAACCGAGCACTCGGCATCTACACACTGTTCCTCACCCAGAGCCACTGAAAACTATTTTTCTAAAATCGGAAAAAACAAAAAAAAAACAAAAAAAAAAAAAAACTTTTGGTATCTAATGATTCACTTCTCAAAAATATTTCTGCCTTATTCAACATGCCAATGCTAAAATTTTTAAAACGTCTATTTTTAAAACGTCTTACTAATTTAGATATACACACACATAAACACATAGCACACACACAGACACAAGCACATACACACACACACACTCACACACACACTCTGGAGATTTTTTTTTTACTACTAAAATGAATCTACAGGTAACTTTGTTGAAAGTGAACAGTTTTGCAACACTGACTCTTCTAATTCATGAGCAAGGATCTGACCATATTTATTTAGGCTTTTAAATATTTCTTTGAAAGTGTTTCAGAGTTTCTGTGTAGAGTATTAAATATTTTGTTTGACTTAGCAGTAGGACTTTTGTGGAACCTGTGTTTATTAAAATTTATCTTTACACACAAAACCAAAATAATTGTATTTAATGCAAATTCAGAAAACATACTAAAAGAAAACTTATTTGTCCTTGACAACCTGAGGTTCAGTGTGGACTTTGTCAATACAACACTAAAGACCTGACCCAAGAAAAATTAATTGATAACTAGATTTATTTACATACTGTCTATGGTTTATTGAATTCTACAATGGTAGAATCAAATAATGTGAGATAAATCTACCCACCATGCCTACCACAAAGATTAAAATATTTACTTTTCAGAAAACAATTTGAAAATCTCTCCATTAAAACAATGATATTATTTTCAGAGTGAGCATTTACTAAAAAGAAAGAAAGAAATACAGAAAGAAAGAAAGAAAAAGAAAGAAAGAAAGAAAGAAAGAAAGAAAGAAAGAAAGAAAGAAAAAAGAAAGAAAGAAAGAAAATTTTACTTTAATTCCACGTTTTCACTCAATATGTTACATTAAAATTTTATTTATTACTCCTTCAGGTATGTTCACGAAGAAGAAGAAGAAGAAGTAGAAGCAGAAGAAGAAGCAGAAGAAGAAGAAGAAGAAGAAGAAGAAGAAGAAGAAGAAGAATAAAAAGAAGAAGAAGAAGAAAGAGAGAGAGAGAGAGAGAGAGAGAGAGAGAGAGAGAGAGAGAGTAAATAAAATGACAAATTTGTGAAACATATTCCCTGTATTCCCTGTTTAATGGATTGTTTTTTATGTGGAATCAGAGTACATATACCATGAAAAAACTTTGTGTAAAGTACCTAATACAAAAAATGGTTTTAAGTAAAATGTCTTAAGAATCAATTTTAAAAAGGAGTTTATTTTAGTGAATACTTTTAATTTTAATGTAATCTAATTTATGGAAATCATCTTCTTGATTTTAAAATAGAACACTCTAAGAAAGTGAGGTACGCAGATGACAAAAACATTAAGAGAGTCTCCTCTGTTTGGCTGGGGATGTGGCTCAAGCGGTAGCGCGCTCGCCTGGCATGCGTGCGGCCCGGGTTCGATCCTCAGCACCACAAACAAACAAAGGTGTTGTGTCCGCCAAGAACTAAAAATAAATAAATATTAAAAAAAAAGAGAGTCTCCTCTACAAACTTCAAAAATATTTATTTATTTTCTGCATTGATCTCTTTTTTGTATGATATATAATAGTAGTCAGATTTCATCCGATTGCATTTGTATATTTAACTTCCACACATGGTGTATATAAAGTTGATCGGTAGTAGGTTTGTTTCCAATACAATTTCCATGTCTATGTGACTATGTTTCAGGATTAATTCTAATTTCTGTGAATATATTTGTATTATAAAAAGCTGCCTTGATTACTGTAGCTTAAAAAGTGTTCATAAAAACTTTTGGTATGCTGCCGGTGAGGAGCTGAAGGAGGCCCGCATGCGGATCGAGTCCCCCAGCTACCAGATCTCCAGCCTCCAGAAGCAGGCCAGTGCTGCTGAGGACCGCATCCGAGAGCTGGAAGGGGCCAGGACTGAGGAGCGGGAGAAGTTCCGGGAGACGCTGGACGCCAAGGAGCAGGAGATGATGGAGATGCGTGATGTGATGCAGCAACAGCTGGCCGAGTACCAGGAGTTGCTGGACGTCCAGTTGACCTTGGACATGGAGATCAGCGCCTACCGCAAGCTCCGAGAGGGCGAGGAGGAGAGGCTGAAGCTGGCTCCCAGCCCCTCCTCACGGGTCACCATCTCACGGGCCACCTGGAGCAGCAGCAGCAGCATGTCCAGAGCTGGGCGTTCAAGCCGAAGCAAGCGGCCGCGTCTGGAGGCGGAGGAGCCCCCAGGCAGCGGCTCAAGTGGCATTGGCTCGGGCAGCATTGGCTCGGGCAGCAGCAGCAGCAGCTTCCTCCTGGCCCAGCAGGCCTCTGCCACCTGCAGCGTCAGCACGGAGGAGATTGACCTGGAGGGCAGGTTCTGCGGCTCAAGAAGGACTCAAACAAGGATCAGTCCCTGGGGAACTGGAGGATTAAGAGGCAGGTCCTGGAGGGCGATGAGATCGCCTGTAAGTTCACACCCAAGTACGTCCTGCGGGCCGGCCAGACAGTCACGGTGTGGGCAGCTGGTGCCGGGGTGGCCCACAGCCCCCCGCCACCCTGGTGTGGAAGAGCCAGAGCAGCTGGGGCTCGGGCGAAAGTTTCCGCACTGTGCTGGTCCACGCCGATGGAGAGGAAGTGGCCACAGGAGCAGTGAAGCAGTCTTCTGTGGTGCGGGAGAAGGAGAACCGGGAGGATCTTTTCCACCAGCAGGGGGACCCACGGACCACCTCGAGGGGCTGCTGCCTGATGTAACCGAGCACTCGGCATCTACACACTGTTCCTCACCCAGAGCCACTGAAAACTATTTTTCTAAAATCGGAAAAAACAAAAAAAAACAAAAAAAAAAAAAACTTTTGGTATCTAATGATTCACTTCTCAAAAATATTTCTGCCTTATTCAACATGCCAATGCTAAAATTTTTAAAACGTCTTACTAATTTAGATATACACACACATAAACACATAGCACACACACAGACACAAGCACATACACACACACACACTCACACACACACTCTGGAGATTTTTTTTTTACTACTAAAATGAATCTACAGGTAACTTTGTTGAAAGTGAACAGTTTTGCAACACTGACTCTTCTAATTCATGAGCAAGGATCTGACCATATTTATTTAGGCTTTTAAATATTTCTTTGAAAGTGTTTCAGAGTTTCTGTGTAGAGTATTAAATATTTTGTTTGACTTAGCAGTAGGACTTTTGTGGAACCTGTGTTTATTAAAATTTATCTTTACACACAAAACCAAAATAATTGTATTTAATGCAAATTCAGAAAACATACTAAAAGAAAACTTATTTGTCCTTGACAACCTGAGGTTCAGTGTGGACTTTGTCAATACAACACTAAAGACCTGACCCAAGAAAAATTAATTGATAACTAGATTTATTTACATACTGTCTATGGTTTATTGAATTCTACAATGGTAGAATCAAATAATGTGAGATAAATCTACCCACCATGCCTACCACAAAGATTAAAATATTTACTTTTCAGAAAACAATTTGAAAATCTCTCCATTAAAACAATGATATTATTTTCAGAGTGAGCATTTACTAAAAAAGAAAGAAAGAAATACAGAAAGAAAGAAAGAAAAAGAAAGAAAGAAAGAAAGAAAGAAAAAAGAAAGAAAGAAAGAAAAATTTACTTAATTCCACGTTTTCACTCAATATGTTACATTAAAATTTTCTTTATTACTCCTTCAGGTATGTTCACGAAGAAGAAGAAGCAGAAGAAGCAGAAGAAGCAGAAGAAGCAGAAGAAGAAGAAGAAGAAGAAGAAGAAGAAGAAAAAGAAGAAGAAGAAGAAAGAGAGAGAGAGAGAGAGAGAGAGAGTAAATAAAATGACAAATTTGTGAAACATATTCCCTGTATTCCCTGTTTAATGGATTGTTTTTTATGTGGAATCAGAGTACATATACCATGAAAAAACTTTGTGTAAAGTACCTAATACAAAAATGGTTTTAAGTAAAATGTCTTAAGAATCAATTTTAAAAAGGAGTTTATTTTAGTGAATACTTTTAATTTTAATGTAATCTAATTTATGGAAATCATCTTCTTGATTTTAAAATAGAACACTCTAAGAAAGTGAGGTACGCAGATGACAAAAACATTAAGAGAGTCTCCTCTGTTTGGCTGGGGATGTGGCTCAAGCGGTAGCGCGCTCGCCTGGCATGCGTGCGGCCCGGGTTCGATCCTCAGCACCACAAACAAACAAAGGTGTTGTGTCCGCCAAGAACTAAAAATAAATAAATATTTAAAAAAAAAAGAGAGTCTCCTCTACAAACTTCAAAAATATTTATTATTTTCTGCATTGATCTCTTTTTTGTATGATATATAATAGTAGTCAGATTTCATCCGATTGCATTTGTATATTTAACTTCCACACATGGTGTAATATAAAGTTGATCGGTAGTAGGTTTGTTTCCAATACAATTTCCATGTCTATGTGACTATGTTTCAGGATTAATTCTAATTTTCTGTGAATATTTTTGTATTATAAAAAGCTGCCTTGATTACTGTAGCTTAAAAAGTGTTCATAAAAACTTTTGGTATGCTGCCGGTGAGGAGCTGAAGGAGGCCCGCATGCGGATCGAGTCCCCCAGCTACCAGATCTCCAGCCTCCAGAAGCAGGCCAGTGCTGCTGAGGACCGCATCCGAGAGCTGGAAGGGCCAGACTGAGGAGCGGGAGAAGTTCCGGAAGACGCTGGACGCCAAGGAGCAGGAGATGATGGAGATGCGTGATGTGATGCAGCAACAGCTGGCCGAGTACCAGGAGTTGCTGGACGTCCAGTTGACCTTGGACATGGAGATCAGCGCCTACCGCAAGCTCCGAGAGGGCGAGGAGGAGAGGCTGAAGCTGGCTCCCAGCCCTCCTCACGGGTCACCATCTCACGGGCCACCTGGAGCAGCAGCAGCAGCATGTCCAGAGCTGGGCGTTCAAGCCGAAGCAAGCGGCTGCGTCTGGAGGCGGAGGAGCCCCCAGGCAGCGGCTCAAGTGGCATGGGCTCGGGCAGCATTGGCTCGGGCAGCAGCAGCAGCAGCTTCCTCCTGGCCCAGCAGGCCTCTGCCACCTGCAGCGTCAGCACGGAGGAGATTGACCTGGAGGGCAGGTTCCTGCGGCTCAAGAAGGACTCAGACAAGGATCAGTCCCTGGGGAACTGGAGGATTAAGAGGCAGGTCCTGGAGGGCGATGAGATCGCCTGTAAGTTCACACCAAGTACGTCCTGCGGGCCGGCCAGACAGTCACGGTGTGGGCAGCTGGTGCCGGGGTGGCCCACAGCCCCCCGCCACCCTGGTGTGGAGAGCCAGAGCAGCTGGGGCTCGGGCGAAAGTTTCCGCACTGTGCTGGTCCACGCCGATGGAGAGGAAGTGGCCACAGGAGCAGTGAAGCAGTCTTCTGTGGTGCGGGAGAAGGAGAACCGGGAGGATCTTTTCCACCAGCAGGGGGACCCACGACCACCTCGAGGGGCTGCGATGTAAACCGAGCACTCGGCATCTACACACTGTTCCTCACCCAGAGCCACTGAAACTATTTTTCTAAAATCGGAAAAAACAAAAAACAAACAAAAAAAAAAACTTTTGGTATCTAATGATTCCACTTCTCAAAAATATTTCTGCCTTATTCAACATGCCAATGCTAAAATTTTTAAAACGTCTTACTAATTTTAGATACACACACACATAAACACATAGCACACACACAGACACAAGCACATACACACACACACACACTCACACACACACTCTGGAGATTTTTGTTTACTACTAAAATGAATCTACAGGTAACTTTGTTGAAAGTGAACAGTTTTGCAACACTGACTCTTCTAATTCATGAGCAAGGATCTGACCATATTTATTTAGGCTTTTAAATTATTTCTTTGAAAGTGTTTCAGAGTTTCTGTGTAGAGTATTAAATATTTTGTTTGACTTAGCAGTAGGACTTTTGTGGAACCTGTGTTTATTAAAATTTATCTTTACACACAAAACCAAAATAATTGTATTTAATGCAAATTCAGAAAACATACTAAAAGAAAACTTATTTGTCCTTGACAACCTGAGGTTCAGTGTGGACTTTGTCAATACAACACTAAAGTCCTGACCCAAGAAAAATTAATTGATAACTAGATTTATTTACATACTGTCTATGGTTTATTGAATTCTACAATGGTAGAATCAAATAATGTGAGATAAATCTACCCACCATGCCTACCACAAAGATTAAAATATTTACTTTTCAGAAAACAATTTGAAAATCTCTCCATTAAAACAATGATATTATTTTCAGAGTGAGCATTTACTAAAAAAGAAAGAAAGAAATACAGAAAGAAAGAAAGAAAAAGAAAGAAAGAAAGAAAGAAAGAAAAAAGAAAGAAAGAAAGAAAAATTTACTTTAATTCCACGTTTTCACTCAATATGTTACATTAAAATTTTCTTTATTACTCCTTCAGGTATGTTCACGAAGAAGAAGAAGCAGAAGAAGCAGAAGAAGCAGAAGAAGAAGAAGAAGAAGAAGAAGAAGAAGAAGAAAAAGAAGAAGAAGAAGAAAGAGAGAGAGAGAGAGAGAGAGAGAGAGAGTAAATAAAATGACAAATTTGTGAAACATATTCCCTGTATTCCCTGTTTAATGGATTGTTTTTTATGTGGAATCAGAGTACATATACCATGAAAAACTTTGTGTAAAGTACCTAATACAAAAAATGGTTTTAAGTAAAATGTCTTAAGAATCAATTTTAAAAAGGAGTTTATTTTAGTGAATACTTTTAATTTTAATGTAATCATAATTTATGGAAATCATCTTCTTGATTTTAAAATAGAACACTCTAAGAAAGTGAGGTACGCAGATGACAAAAACATTAAGAGAGTCTCCCTCTGTTTGGCTGGGGATGTGGCTCAAGCGGTAGCGCGCTCGCCTGGCATGCGTGCCACCCGGGTTCGATCCTCAGCACCACAAACAAACAAAGGTGTTGTGTCCGCCAAGAACTAAAAATAAATAAATATTAAAAAAAAAGAGAGTCTCCTCTACAAACTTCAAAATATTTATTTATTTTCTGCATTGATCTCTTTTTTGTATGATATATAATAGTAGTCAGATTTCATCCGATTGCATTTGTATATTTAACTTCCACACATGGTGTAATATAAAGTTGATCGATAGTAGGTTTGTTTCCAATACAATTTCCATGTCTATGTGACTATGTTTCAGGATTAATTCTAATTTTCTGTGAATATTTTTGTATTATAAAAAGCTGCCTTGATTACTGTAGCTTAAAAAGTGTTCATAAAAACTTTTGGTATGCTGCCGGTGAGGAGCTGAAGGAGGCCCGCATGCGGATCGAGTCCCCCAGCTACCACATCTCCAGCCTCCAGAAGCAGGCCAGTGCTGCTGAGGACCGCATCCGAGAGCTGGAAGGGGCCAGGACTGAGGAGCGGGAGAAGTTCCGGAAGACGCTGGACGCCAAGGAGCAGGAGATGATGGAGATGCGTGATGTGATGCAGCAACAGCTGGCCGAGTACCAGGAGTTGCTGGACGTCCAGTTGACCTTGGACATGGAGATCAGCGCCTACCGCAAGCTCCTAGAGGGCGAGGAGGAGAGGCTGAAGCTGGCTCCCAGCCCCTCCTCACGGGTCACCATCTCACGGGCCACCTGGAGCAGCAGCAGCAGCATGTCCAGAGCTGGGCGTTCAAGCCGAAGCAAGCGGCTGCGTCTGGAGGCGGAGGAGCCCCCAGGCAGCGGCTCAAGTGGCATTGGCTCGGGCAGCATTGGCTCGGGCAGCAGCAGCAGCAGCTTCCTCCTGGCCCAGCAGGCCTCTGCCACCTGCAGCGTCAGCACGGAGGAGATTGACCTGGAGGGCAGGTTCCTGCGGCTCAAGAAGGACTCAGACAAGGATCAGTCCCTGGGGAACTGGAGGATTAAGAGGCAGGTCCTGGAGGGCGATGAGATCGCCTGTAAGTTTCACACCCAAGTACGTCCTGCGGGCCGGCCAGACAGTCACGGTGTGGGCAGCTGGTGCCGGGGTGGCCCACAGCCCCCCGCCACCCTGGTGTGGAAGAGCCAGAGCAGCTGGGGCTCGGGCGAAAGTTTCCGCACTGTGCTGGTCCACGCCGATGGAGAGGAAGTGGCCACAGGAGCAGTGAAGCAGTCTTCTGTGGTGCGGGAGAAGGAGAACCGGGAGGATCTTTTCCACCAGCAGGGGGACCCACGGACCACCTCGAGGGGCTGCTGCCTGATGTAACCGAGCACTCGGCATCTACACACTGTTCCTCACCCAGAGCCACTGAAAACTATTTTTCTAAAATCGGAAAAAACAAAAAACAAACAAAAAAAAAAACTTTTGGTATCTAATGATTCACTTCTCAAAAATATTTCTGCCTTATTCAACATGCCAATGCTAAAATTTTTAAAACGTCTTACTAATTTAGATACACACACACATAAACACATAGCACACACACAGACACAAGCACATACACACACACACACACTCACACACACACTCTGGAGATTTTTGTTTACTACTAAAATGAATCTACAGGTAACTTTGTTGAAAGTGAACAGTTTTGCAACACTGACTCTTCTAATTCATGAGCAAGGATCTGACCATATTTATTTAGGCTTTTAAATATTTCTTTGAAAGTGTTTCAGAGTTTCTGTGTAGAGTATTAAATATTTTGTTTGACTTAGCAGTAGGACTTTTGTGGAACCTGTGTTTATTTAAATTTATCTTTACACAAAACCAAAATAATTGTATTTAATGCAAATTCAGAAAACATACTAAAAGAAAACTTATTTGTCCTTGACAACCTGAGGTTCAGTGTGGACTTTGTCAATACAACACTAAAGTCCTGACCCAAGAAAAATTAATTGATAACTAGATTTATTTACATACTGTCTATGGTTTATTGAATTCTACAATGGTAGAATCAAATAATGTGAGATAAATCTACCACCATGCCTACCACAAAGATTAAAATATTTACTTTTCAGAAAACAATTTGAAAATCTCTCCATTAAAACAATGATATTATTTTCAGAGTGAGCATTTACTAAAAAAGAAAGAAAGAAATACAGAAAGAAAGAAAGAAAAAGAAAGAAAGAAAGAAAGAAAGAAAAAAGAAAGAAAGAAAGAAAAATTTACTTTAATTCCACGTTTTCACTCAATATGTTACATTAAAATTTTCTTTATTACTCCTTCAGGTATGTTCACGAAGAAGAAGAAGCAGAAGAAGCAGAAGAAGCAGAAGAAGAAGAAGAAGAAGAAGAAGAAGAAGAAGAAAAAGAAGAAGAAGAAGAAAGAGAGAGAGAGAGAGAGAGAGAGAGAGAGTAAATAAAATGACAAATTTGTGAAACATATTCCCTGTATTCCCTGTTTAATGGATTGTTTTTTATGTGGAATCAGAGTACATATACCATGAAAAAACTTTGTGTAAAGTACCTAATACAAAAAATGGTTTTAAGTAAAATGTCTTAAGAATCAATTTTAAAAAGGAGTTTATTTTAGTGAATACTTTTAATTTTAATGTAATCTAATTTATGGAAATCATCTTCTTGATTTTAAAATAGAACACTCTAAGAAAGTGAGGTACGCAGATGACAAAAACATTAAGAGAGTCTCCTCTGTTTGGCTGGGGATGTGGCTCAAGCGGTAGCGCGCTCGCCTGGCATGCGTGCCACCCGGGTTCGATCCTCAGCACCACAAACAAACAAAGGTGTTGTGTCCGCCAAGAACTAAAAATAAATAAATATTAAAAAAAAAAGAGAGTCTCCTCTACAAACTTCAAAAATATTTATTTATTTTCTGCATTGATCTCTTTTTTGTATGATATATAATAGTAGTCAGATTTCATCCGATTGCATTTGTATATTTAACTTCACACATGGTGTAATATAAAGTTGATCGATAGTAGGTTTGTTTCCAATACAATTTCCATGTCTATGTGACTATGTTTTCAGGATTAATTCTAATTTTCTGTGAATATTTTTGTATTATAAAAAGCTGCCTTGATTACTGTAGCTTAAAAAGTGTTCATAAAAACTTTTGGTATGCTGCCGGTGAGGAGCTGAAGGAGGCCCGCATGCGGATCGAGTCCCCCAGCTACCAGATCTCCAGCCTCCAGAAGCAGGCCAGTGCTGCTGAGGACCGCATCCGAGAGCTGGAAGGGGCCAGGACTGAGGAGCGGGAGAAGTTCCGGAAAGACGCTGGACGCCAAGGAGCAGGAGATGATGGAGATGCGTGATGTGATGCAGCAACAGCTGCCGAGTACCAGGAGTTGCTGGACGTCCAGTTGACCTTGGACATGGAGATCAGCGCCTACCGCAAGCTCCGAGAGGGCGAGGAGGAGAGGCTGAAGCTGGCTCCCAGCCCCTCCTCACGGGTCACCATCTCACGGGCCACCTGGAGCAGCAGCAGCAGCATGTCCAGAGCTGGGCGTTCAAGCCGAAGCAAGCGGCTGCGTCTGGAGGCGGAGGAGCCCCCAGGCAGCGGCTCAAGTGGCATTGGCTCGGGCAGCATTGGCTCGGGCAGCAGCAGCAGCAGCTTCCTCCTGGCCCAGCAGGCCTCTGCCACCTGCAGCGTCAGCACGGAGGAGATTGACCTGGAGGGCAGGTTCCTGCGGCTCAAGAAGGACTCAGACAAGGATCAGTCCCTGGGGAACTGGAGGATTAAGAGGCAGGTCCTGGAGGGCGATGAGATCGCCTGTAAGTTCACACCCAAGTACGTCCTGCGGGCCGGCCAGACAGTCACGGTGTGGGCAGCTGGTGCCGGGGTGGCCCACAGCCCCCCGCCACCCTGGTGTGGAAGAGCCAGAGCAGCTGGGGCTCGGGCGAAAGTTTCCGCACTGTGCTGGTCCACGCCGATGGAGAGGAAGTGGCCACAGGAGCAGTGAAGCAGTCTTCTGTGGTGCGGGAGAAGGAGAACCGGGAGGATCTTTTCCACCAGCAGGGGGACCCACGGACCACCTCGAGGGGCTGCTGCCTGATGTAACCGAGCACTCCACTCGGCATCTACACACTGTTCCTCACCCAGAGCCACTGAAAACTATTTTTCTCAAATCGGAAAAAACAAAAAACAAACAAAAAAAAAAAAAACTTTTGGTATCTAATGATTCACTTCTCAAAAATATTTCTGCCTTATTCAACATGCCAATGCTAAAATTTTTAAAACGTCTTACTAATTTAGATACACACACACATAAACACATAGCACACACACAGACACAAGCACATACACACACACACACACTCACACACACACTCTGGAGATTTTTGTTTACTACTAAAATGAATCTACAGGTAACTTTGTTGAAAGTGAACAGTTTTGCAACACTGACTCTTCTAATTCATGAGCAAGGATCTGACCATATTTATTTAGGCTTTTAAATATTCTTTGAAAGTGTTTCAGAGTTTCTGTGTAGAGTATTAAATATTTTGTTTGACTTAGCAGTAGGACTTTTGTGGAACCTGTGTTTATTAAAATTTATCTTTACACACAAAACCAAAATAATTGTATTTAATGCAAATTCAGAAAACATACTAAAAGAAAACTTATTTGTCCTTGACAACCTGAGGTCAGTGTGGACTTTGTCAATACAACACTAAAGACCTGACCCAAGAAAAATTAATTGATAACTAGATTTATTTACATACTGTCTATGGTTTATTGAATTCTACAATGGTAGAATCAAATAATGTGAGATAAATCTACCCACCATGCCTACCACAAAGATTAAAAATATTTACTTTTCAGAAAAACAATTTGAAAATCTCTCCATTAAAACAATGATATTATTTTCAGAGTGAGCATTTACTAAAAAAGAAAGAAAGAAATACAGAAAGAAAGAAAGAAAAAGAAAGAAAGAAAGAAAGAAAGAAAAAAGAAAGGAAAGAAAGAAAATTTTACTTTAATTCCACGTTTTCACTCAATATGTTACATTAAAATTTTATTTATTACTCCTTCAGGTATGTTCACGAAGAAGAAGAAGAAGAAGTAGAAGCAGAAGAAGAAGCAGAAGAAGAAGAAGAAGAAGAAGAAGAAGAAGAAGAAGAAGAAGAAGAAGAAAAAGAAGAAGAAGAAGAAAGAGAGAGAAGAGAGAGAGAGAGTAAATAAAATGACAAATTTGTGAAACATATTCCCTGTATTCCCTGTTTAATGGATTGTTTTTTATGTGGAATCAGAGTACATATACCATGAAAAAACTTTGTGTAAAGTACCTAATACAAAAAATGGTTTTAAGTAAAATGTCTTAAGAATCAATTTTAAAAAGGAGTTTATTTTAGTGAATACTTTTAATTTTAATGTAATCTAATTTATGGAAATCATCTTCTTGATTTTAAAATAGAACACTCTAAGAAAGTGAGGTACGCAGATGACAAAAACATTAAGAGAGTCTCCTCTGTTTGGCTGGGGATGTGGCTCAAGCGGTAGCGCGCTCGCCTGGCATGCGTGCGGCCCGGGTTCGATCCTCAGCACCACAAACAAACAAAGGTGTTGTGTCCGCCAAGAACTAAAAATAAATAAATATTAAAAAAAAGGAGAGTCTCCTCTACAAACTTCAAAAATATTTATTTATTTTCTGCATTGATCTCTTTTTTGTATGATATATAATAGTAGTCAGATTTCATCCGATTGCATTTGTATATTTAACTTCCACACCTGGTGTAATATAAAGTTGATCGGTAGTAGGTTTTGTTTCCAATACAATTTCCATGTCTATGTGACTATGTTTCAGGATTAATTCTAATTTTCTGTGAATATTTTTGTATTATAAAAAGCTGCCTTGATTACTGTAGCTTAAAAAGTGTTCATAAAAACTTTTGGTATGCTGCCGGTGAGGAGCTGAAGGAGGCCCGCATGCGGATCGAGTCCCCCAGCTACCACATCTCCAGCCTCCAGAAGCAGGCCAGTGCTGCTGAGGACCGCATCCGAGAGCTGGAAGGGGCCCAGGACTGAGGAGCGGGAGAAGTTCCGGAAGACGCTGGACGCCAAGGAGCAGGAGATGATGGAGATGCGTGATGTGATGCAGCAACAGCTGGCCGAGTACCAGGAGTTGCTGGACGTCCAGTTGACCTTGGACATGGAGATCAGCGCCTACCGCAAGCTCCGAGAGGGCGAGGAGGAGAGGCTGAAGCTGGCTCCCAGCCCCTCCTCACGGGTCACCATCTCACGGGCCACCTGGAGCAGCAGCAGCAGCATGTCCAGAGCTGGGCGTTCAAGCCGAAGCAAGCGGCTGCGTCTGGAGGCGGAGGAGCCCCCAGGCAGCGGCTCAAGTGGCATTGGCTCGGGCAGCATTGGCTCGGGCAGCAGCAGCAGCAGCTTCCTCCTGGCCCAGCAGGCCTCTGCCACCTGCAGCGTCAGCACGGAGGAGATTGACCTGGAGGGCAGGTTCCTGCGGCTCAAGAAGGACTCAGACAAGGATCAGTCCCTGGGGAACTGGAGGATTAAGAGGCAGGTCCTGGAGGGCGATGAGATCGCCTGTAAGTTCACACCCAAGTACGTCCTGCGGGCCGGCCAGACAGTCACGGTGTGGGCAGCTGGTGCCGGGGTGGCCCACAGCCCCCCGCCACCCTGGTGTGGAAGAGCCAGAGCAGCTGGGGCTCGGGCGAAAGTTTCCGCACTGTGCTGGTCCACGCCGATGGAGAGGAAGTGGCCACAGGAGCAGTGAAGCAGTCTTCTGTGGTGCGGGAGAAGGAGAACCGGGAGGATCTTTTCCACCAGCAGGGGGACCCACGGACCACCTCGAGGGGCTGCTGCCTGATGTAACCGAGCACTCGGCATCTACACACTGTTCCTCACCCAGAGCCACTGAAAACTATTTTTCTAAAATCGGAAAAAACAAAAAACAAACAAACAAAAAAAACTTTTGGTATCTAATGATTCACTTCTCAAAAATATTTCTGCCTTATTCAACATGCCAATGCTAAAATTTTTAAAACGTCTTACTAATTTAGATACACACACACATAAACACATAGCACACACACAGACACAAGCACATACACACACACACACACTCACACACACACTCTGGAGATTTTTGTTTACTACTAAAATGAATCTACAGGTAACTTTGTTGAAAGTGAACAGTTTTGCAAACACTGACTCTTCTAATTCATGAGCAAGGATCTGACCATATTTATTTAGGCTTTTAAATATTTCTTTGAAAGTGTTTCAGAGTTTCTGTGTAGAGTATTAAATATTTTGTTTGACTTAGCAGTAGGACTTTTGTGGAACCTGTGTTTATTAAAATTTATCTTTACACACAAAACCAAAATAATTGTATTTAATGCAAATTCAGAAAACATACTAAAAGAAAACTTATTTGTCCTTGACAACCTGAGGTTCAGTGTGGACTTTGTCAATACAACACTAAAGTCCTGACCCAAGAAAAATTAATTGATAACTAGATTTATTTACATACTGTCTATGGTTTATTGAATTCTACAATGGTAGAATCAAATAATGTGAGATAAATCTACCCACCATGCCTACCACAAACATTAAAATATTTACTTTTCAGAAAACAATTTGAAAATCTCTCCATTAAAACAATGATATTATTTTCAGAGTGAGCATTTACTAAAAAAGAAAGAAAGAAATACAGAAAGAAAGAAAGAAAAAGAAAGAAAGAAAGAAAGAAAGAAAAAAGAAAGAAAGAAAGAAAAATTTACTTTAATTCCACGTTTTCACTCAATATGTTACATTAAAATTTTCTTTATTACTCCTTCAGGTATGTTCACGAAGAAGAAGAAGCAGAAGAAGCAGAAGAAGCAGAAGAAGAAGAAGAAGAAGAAGAAGAAGAAGAAGAAGAAGAAGAAGAAAAAGAAGAAGAAGAAGAAAGAGAGAGAGAGAGAGAGAGAGAGAGAGTAAATAAAATGACAAATTTGTGAAACATATTCCCTGTATTCCCTGTTTAATGGATTGTTTTTTATGTGGAATCAGAGTACATATACCATGAAAAAACTTTGTGTAAAGTACCTAATACAAAAAATGGTTTTAAGTAAAATGTCTTAAGAATCAATTTTAAAAAGGAGTTTATTTTAGTGAATACTTTTAATTTTAATGTAATCTAATTTATGGAAATCATCTTCTTGATTTTAAAATAGAACACTCTAAGAAAGTGAGGTACGCAGATGACAAAAACATTAAGAGAGTCTCCTCTGTTTGGCTGGGGATGTGGCTCAAGCGGTAGCGCGCTCGCCTGGCATGCGTGCGGCCCGGGTTCGATCCTCAGCACCACAAACAAACAAAGGTGTTGTGTCCGCCAAGAACTAAAAATAAATAAATATTAAAAAAAAAAGAGAGTCTCCTCTACAAACTTCAAAAATATTTATTTATTTTCTGCATTGATCTCTTTTTTGTATGATATATAATAGTAGTCAGATTTCATCCGATTGCATTTGTATATTTAACTTCCACACATGGTGTAATATAAAGTTGATCGATAGTAGGTTTGTTTCCAATACAATTTCCATGTCTATGTGACTATGTTTCAGGATTAATTCTAATTTTCTGTGAATATTTTTGTATTTATAAAAAGCTGCCTTGATTACTGTAGCTTAAAAAGTGTTCATAAAAACTTTTGGTATGCTGCCGGTGAGGAGCTGAAGGAGGCCCGCATGCGGATCGAGTCCCCCAGCTACCAGATCTCCAGCCTCCAGAAGCAGGCCAGTGCTGCTGAGGACCGCATCCGAGAGCTGGAAGGGGCCAGGACTGAGGAGCGGGAGAAGTTCCGGAAGACGCTGGACGCCAAGGAGCAGGAGATGATGGAGATGCGTGATGTGATGCAGCAACAGCTGGCCGAGTACCAGGAGTTGCTGGACGTCCAGTTGACCTTGGACATGGAGATCAGCGCCTACCGCAAGCTCCGAGAGGGCGAGGAGGAGAGGCTGAAGCTGGCTCCCAGCCCCTCCTCACGGGTCACCATCTCACGGGCCACCTGGAGCAGCAGCAGCAGCATGTCCAGAGCTGGGCGTTCAAGCCGAAGCAAGCGGCCTGCGTCTGGAGGCGGAGGAGCCCCCAGGCAGCGGCTCAAGTGGCATTGCTCGGGCAGCATTGGCTCGGGCAGCAGCAGCAGCAGCTTCCTCCTGGCCCAGCAGGCCTCTGCCACCTGCAGCGTCAGCACGGAGGAGATTGACCTGGAGGGCAGGTTCCTGCGGCTCAAGAAGGACTCAGACAAGGATCAGTCCCTGGGGAACTGGAGGATTAAGAGGCAGGTCCTGGAGGGCGATGAGATCGCCTGTAAGTTCACACCCAAGTACGTCCTGCGGGCCGGCCAGACAGTCACGGTGTGGGCAGCTGGTGCCGGGGTGGCCCACAGCCCCCCGCCACCCTGGTGTGGAAGAGCCAGAGCAGCTGGGGCTCGGGCGAAAGTTTCCGCACTGTGCTGGTCCACGCCAATGGAGAGGAAGTGGCCACAGGAGCAGTGAAGCAGTCTTCTGTGGTGCGGGAGAAGGAGAACCGGGAGGATCTTTTCCACCAGCAGGGGGACCCACGGACCACCTCGAGGGGCTGCTGCCTGATGTAACCGAGCACTCGGCATCTACACACTGTTCCTCACCCAGAGCCACTGAAAACTATTTTTCTAAAATCGGAAAAAACAAAAAACAAACAAAAAAAAAAAACTTTTGGTATCTAATGATTCACTTCTCAAAAATATTTCTGCCTTATTCAACATGCCAATGCTAAAATTTTTAAAACGTCTTACTAATTTAGATACACACACAAATAAACACATAGCACACACACAGACACAAGCACATACACACACACACACACACTCACACACACACTCTGGAGATTTTTGTTTACTACTAAAATGAATCTACAGGTAACTTTGTTGAAAGTGAACAGTTTTGCAACACTGACTCTTCTAATTCATGAGCAAGGATCTGACCATATTTATTTAGGCTTTTAAATATTTCTTTGAAAGTGTTTCAGAGTTTCTGTGTAGAGTATTAAATATTTTGTTTGACTTAGCAGTAGGACTTTTGTGGAACCTGTGTTTATTAAAATTTATCTTTACACACAAAACCAAAATAATTGTATTTAATGCAAATTCAGAAAACATACTAAAACAAAACTTATTTGTCCTTGACAACCTGAGGTTCAGTGTGGACTTTGTCAATACAACACTAAAGACCTGACCCAAGAAAAATTAATTGATAACTAGATTTATTTACATACTGTCTATGGTTTATTGAATTCTACAATGGTAGAATCAAATAATGTGAGATAAATCTACCCACCATGCCTACCACAAAGATTAAAATATTTACTTTTCAGAAAACAATTTGAAAATCTCTCCATTAAAACAATGATATTATTTTCAGAGTGAGCATTTACTAAAAAGAAAGAAAGAAATACAGAAAGAAAGAAAGAAAAAGAAAGAAAGAAAGAAAGAAAAAAGAAAGAAAGAAAGAAAATTTTACTTTAATTCCACGTTTTCACTCAATATGTTACATTAAAATTTTATTTATTACTCCTTCAGGTATGTTCACGAAGAAGAAGAAGAAGAAGTAGAAGCAGAAGAAGAAGCAGAAGAAGAAGAAGAAGAAGAAGAAGAAGAAGAAGAAGAAGAAGAAGAAGAAGAAGAAAAAGAAGAAGAAGAAGAAAGAGAGAGAGAGAGAGAGAGAGAGAGAGAGTAAATAAAATGACAAATTTGTGAAACATATTCCCTGTATTCCCTGTTTAATGGATTGTTTTTTATGTGGAATCAGAGTACATATACCATGAAAAAACTTTGTGTAAAGTACCTAATACAAAAAATGGTTTTAAGTAAAATGTCTTAAGAATCAATTTTAAAAAGGAGTTTATTTTAGTGAATACTTTTAATTTTAATGTAATCTAATTTATGGAAATCATCTTCTTGATTTTAAAATAGAACACTCTAAGAAAGTGAGGTACGCAGATGACAAAAACATTAAGAGAGTCTCCTCTGTTTGGCTGGGGATGTGGCTCAAGCGGTAGCGCGCTCGCCTGGCATGCGTGCGGCCCGGGTTCGATCCTCAGCACCACAAACAAACAAAGGTGTTGTGTCCGCCAAGAACTAAAAATAAATAAATATTAAAAAAGAAAGAGAGTCTCCTCTACAAACTTCAAAAATATTTATTTATTTTCTGCATTGATCTCTTTTTTGTATGATATATAATAGTAGTCAGATTTCATCCGATTGCATTTGTATATTTAACTTCCACACATGGTGTAATATAAAGTTGATCGGTAGTAGGTTTGTTTCCAATACAATTTCCATGTCTATGTGACTATGTTTCAGGATTAATTCTAATTTTCTGTGAATATTTTTGTATTATAAAAAGCTGCCTTGATTACTGTAGCTTAAAAAGTGTTCATAAAAACTTTTGGTATGCTGCCGGTGAGGAGCTGAAGGAGGCCCGCATGCGGATCGAGTCCCCAGCTACCAGATCTCCAGCCTCCAGAAGCAGGCCAGTGCTGCTGAGGACCGCATCCGAGAGCTGGAAGGGGCCAGGACTGAGGAGCGGGAGAAGTTCCGGAAGACGCTGGACGCCAAGGAGCAGGAGATGATGGAGATGCGTGATGTGATGCAGCAACAGCTGGCCGAGTACCAGGAGTTGCTGGACGTCCAGTTGACCTTGGACATGGAGATCAGCGCCTACCGCAAGCTCCGAGAGGGCGAGGAGGAGAGGCTGAAGCTGGCTCCCAGCCCCTCCTCACGGGTCACCATCTCACGGGCCACCTGGAGCAGCAGCAGCAGCATGTCCAGAGCTGGGCGTTCAAGCCGAAGCAAGCGGCCGCGTCTGGAGGCGGAGGAGCCCCCAGGCAGCGGCTCAAGTGGCATTGGCTCGGGCAGCATTGGCTCGGGCAGCAGCAGCAGCAGCTTCCTCCTGGCCCAGCAGGCCTCTGCCACCTGCAGCGTCAGCACGGAGGAGATTGACCTGGAGGGCAGGTTCCTGCGGCTCAAGAAGGACTCAGACAAGGATCAGTCCCTGGGGAACTGGAGGATTAAGAGGCAGGTCCTGGAGGGCGATGAGATCGCCTGTAAGTTCACACCCAAGTACGTCCTGCGGGCCGGCCAGACAGTCACGGTGTGGGCAGCTGGTGCCGGGGTGGCCCACAGCCCCCCGCCACCCTGGTGTGGAAGAGCCAGAGCAGCTGGGGCTCGGGCGAAAGTTTCCGCACTGTGCTGGTCCACGCCGATGGAGAGGAAGTGGCCACAGGAGCAGTGAAGCAGTCTTCTGTGGTGCGGGAGAAGGAGAACCGGGAGGATTTTTTCCACCAGCAGGGGGACCCACGGACCACCTCGAGGGGCTGCTGCCTGATGTAACCGAGCACTCGGCATCTACACACTGTTCCTCACCCAGAGCCACTGAAAACTATTTTTCTAAAATCGGAAAAAACAAAAACAAAAACAAAAAAAAAAAAACTTTTGGTATCTAATGATTCACTTCTCAAAAATATTTCTGCCTTATTCAACATGCCAATGCTAAAATTTTTAAAACGTCTTACTAATTTAGATACACACACACATAAACACATAGCACACACACAGACACAAGCACATACACACACACACACTCACACACACACTCTGGAGATTTTTTTTTTACTACTAAAATGAATCTACAGGTAACTTTGTTGAAAGTGAACAGTTTTGCAACACTGACTCTTCTAATTCATGAGCAAGGATCTGACCATATTTATTTAGGCTTTTAAATATTTCTTTGAAAGTGTTTCAGAGTTTCTGTGTAGAGTATTAAATATTTTGTTTGACTTAGCAGTAGGACTTTTGTGGAACCTGTGTTTATTAAAATTTATCTTTACACACAAAACCAAAATCATTGTATTTAATGCAAATTCAGAAAACATACTAAAAGAAAACTTATTTGTCCTTGACAACCTGAGGTTCAGTGTGGACTTTGTCAATACAACACTAAAGTCCTGACCCAAGAAAAATTAATTGATAACTAGATTTATTTACATACTGTCTATGGTTTATTGAATTCTACAATGGTAGAATCAAATAATGTGAGATAAATCTACCCACCATGCCTACCACAAACATTAAAATATTTACTTTTCAGAAAACAATTTGAAAATCTCTCCATTAAAACAATGATATTATTTTCAGAGTGAGCATTTACTAAAAAAGAAAGAAAGAAATACAGAAAGAAAGAAAGAAAAAGAAAGAAAGAAAGAAAGAAAGAAAAAAGAAAGAAAGAAAGAAAAATTTACTTTAATTCCACGTTTTCACTCAATATGTTACATTAAAATTTTATTTATTACTCCTTCAGGTATGTTCACGAAGAAGAAGAAGCAGAAGAAGCAGAAGAAGAAGAAGAAGAAGAAGAAGAAGAAGAAGAAGAAGAAGAAGAAGAAAAAGAAGAAGAAGAAGAAAGAGAGAGAGAGAGAGAGAGAGAGAGAGAGAGTAAATAAAATGACAAATTTGTGAAACATATTCCCTGTATTCCCTGTTTAATGGATTGTTTTTTATGTGGAATCAGAGTACATATACCATGAAAAAACTTTGTGTAAAGTACCTAATACAAAAAATGGTTTTAAGTAAAATGTCTTAAGAATCAATTTTAAAAAGGAGTTTATTTTAGTGAATACTTTTAATTTTAATGTAATCTAATTTATGGAAATCATCTTCTTGATTTTAAAATAGAACACTCTAAGAAAGTGAGGTACGCAGATGACAAAACATTAAGAGAGTCTCCTCTGTTTGGCTGGGGATGTGGCTCAAGCGGTAGCGCGCTCGCCTGGCATGCGTGCGGCCCGGGTTCGATCCTCAGCACCACAAACAAACAAAGGTGTTGTGTCCGCCAAGAACTAAAAATAAATAAATATTAAAAAAAAGGAGAGTCTCCTCTACAAACTTCAAAAATATTTATTTATTTTCTGCATTGATCTCTTTTTTGTATGATATATAATAGTAGTCAGATTTCATCCGATTGCATTTGTATATTTAACTTCCACACATGGTGTAATATAAAGTTGATCGGTAGTAGGTTTGTTTCCAATACAATTTCCATGTCTATGTGACTATGTTTCAGGATTAATTCTAATTTTCTGTGAATATTTTTGTATTATAAAAAGCTGCCTTGATTACTGTAGCTTAAAAAGTGTTCATAAAAACTTTTGGTATGCTGCCGGTGAGGAGCTGAAGGAGGCCCGCATGCGGATCGAGTCCCCCAGCTACCAGATCTCCAGCCTCCAGAAGCAGGCCAGTGCTGCTGAGGACCGCATCCGAGAGCTGGAAGGGGCCAGGACTGAGGAGCGGGAGAAGTTCCGGAAGACGCTGGACGCCAAGGAGCAGGAGATGATGGAGATGCGTGATGTGATGCAGCAACAGCTGGCCGAGTACCAGGAGTTGCTGGACGTCCAGTTGACCTTGGACATGGAGATCAGCGCCTACCACAAGCTCCGAGAGGGCGAGGAGGAGAGGCTGAAGCTGGCTCCCAGCCCCTCCTCACGGGTCACCATCTCACGGGCCACCTGGAGCAGCAGCAGCAGCATGTCCAGAGCTGGGCGTTCAAGCCGAAGCAAGCGGCTGCGTCTGGAGGCGGAGGAGCCCCCAGGCAGCGGCTCAAGTGGCATTGGCTCGGGCAGCATTGGCTCGGGCAGCAGCAGCAGCAGCTTCCTCCTGGCCCAGCAGGCCTCTGCCACCTGCAGCGTCAGCACGGAGGAGATTGACCTGGAGGGCAGGTTCCTGCGGCTCAAGAAGGACTCAGACAAGGATCAGTCCCTGGGGAACTGGAGGATTAAGAGGCAGGTCCTGGAGGGCGATGAGATCGCCTGTAAGTTCACACCCAAGTACGTCCTGCGGGCCGGCCAGACAGTCACGGTGTGGGCAGCTGGTGCCGGGGTGGCCCACAGCCCCCCGCCACCCTGGTGTGGAAGAGCCAGAGCAGCTGGGGCTCGGGCGAAAGTTTCCGCACTGTGCTGGTCCACGCCGATGGAGAGGAAGTGGCCACAGGAGCAGTGAAGCAGTCTTCTGTGGTGCGGGAGAAGGAGAACCGGGAGGATCTTTTCCACCAGCAGGGGGACCCACGGACCACCTCGAGGGGCTGCTGCCTGATGTAACCGAGCACTCGGCATCTACACACTGTTCCTCACCCAGAGCCACTGAAAACTATTTTTCTAAAATCGGAAAAAACAAAAAACAAACAAAAAAAAAAAAACTTTTGGTATCTAATGATTCACTTCTCAAAAATATTTCTGCCTTATTCAACATGCCAATGCTAAAATTTTTAAAACGTCTTACTAATTTAGATACACACACACATAAACACATAGCACACACACAGACACAAGCACATACACACACACACACACTCACACACACACTCTGGAGATTTTTGTTTACTACTAAAATGAATCTACAGGTAACTTTGTTGAAAGTGAACAGTTTTGCAACACTGACTCTTCTAATTCATGAGCAAGGATCTGACCATATTTATTTAGGCTTTTAAATATTTTCTTTGAAAGTGTTTCAGAGTTTCTGTGTAGAGTATTAAATATTTTGTTTGACTTAGCAGTAGGACTTTTGTGGAACCTGTGTTTATTAAAATTTATCTTTACACACAAAACCAAAATAATTGTATTTAATGCAAATTCAGAAAACATACTAAAAGAAAACTTATTTGTCCCTTGACAACCTGAGGTTCAGTGTGGACTTTGTCAATACAACACTAAAGACCTGACCCAAGAAAAATTAATTGATAACTAGATTTATTTACATACTGTCTATGGTTTATTGAATTCTACAATGGTAGAATCAAATAATGTGAGATAAATCTACCCACCATGCCTACCACAAAGATTAAAATATTTACTTTTCAGAAAACAATTTGAAAATCTCTCCATTAAAACAATGATATTATTTTCAGAGTGAGCATTTACTAAAAAAGAAAGAAAGAAATACAGAAAGAAAGAAAGAAAAAGAAAGAAAGAAAGAAAGAAAGAAAGAAAGAAAGAAAGAAAGAAAGAAAAAAGAAAGAAAGCAAATTTTACTTTAATTCCACGTTTTCACTCAATATGTTACATTAAAATTTTATTTATTACTCCTTCAGGTATGTTCACGAAGAAGAAGAAGAAGAAGTAGAAGAAGAAGAAGAAGAAGAAGAAGAAGAAGAAGAAGAAGAAGAAGAAAAAGAAGAAGAAGAAGAAAGAGAGAGAGAGAGAGAGAGAGAGAGTAAATAAAATGACAAATTTGTGAAACATATTCCCTGTATTCCCTGTTTAATGGATTGTTTTTTATGTGGAATCAGAGTACATATACCATGAAAAAACTTTGTGTAAAGTACCTAATACAAAAAATGGTTTTAAGTAAAATGTCTTAAGAATCAATTTTAAAAAGGAGTTTATTTTAGTGAATACTTTTAATTTTAATGTAATCTAATTTATGGAAATCATCTTCTTGATTTTAAAATAGAACACTCTAAGAAAGTGAGGTACGCAGATGACAAAAACATTAAGAGAGTCTCCTCTGTTTGGCTGGGGATGTGGCTCAAGCGGTAGCGCGCTCGCCTGGCATGCGTGCGGCCCGGGTTCGATCCTCAGCACCACAAACAAACAAAGGTGTTGTGTCCGCCAAGAACTAAAAATAAATAAATATTAAAAAAAAAAGAGAGTCTCCTCTACAAACTTCAAAAATATTTATTTATTTTCTGCATTGATCTCTTTTTTGTATGATATATAATAGTAGTCAGATTTCATCCGATTGCATTTGTATATTTAACTTCCACACATGGTGTAATATAAAGTTGATCGGTAGTAGGTTTGTTTCCAATACAATTTCCATGTCTATGTGACTATGTTTCAGGATTAATTCTAATTTTCTGTGAATATTTTTGTATTATAAAAAGCTGCCTTGATTACTGTAGCTTAAAAAGTGTTCATAAAAACTTTTGGTATGCTGCCGGTGAGGAGCTGAAGGAGGCCCGCATGCGGATCGAGTCCCCCAGCTACCAGATCTCCAGCCTCCAGAAGCAGGCCAGTGCTGCTGAGGACCGCATCCGAGAGCTGGAAGGGGCCAGGACTGAGGAGCGGGAGAAGTTCCGGAAGACGCTGGACGCCAAGGAGCAGGAGATGATGGAGATGCGTGATGTGATGCAGCAACAGCTGGCCGAGTACCAGGAGTTGCTGGACGTCCAGTTGACCTTGGACATGGAGATCAGCGCCTACCGCAAGCTCCGAGAGGGCGAGGAGGAGAGGCTGAAGCTGGCTCCCAGCCCCTCCTCACGGGTCACCATCTCACGGGCCACCTGGAGCAGCAGCAGCAGCATGTCCAGAGCTGGGCGTTCAAGCCGAAGCAAGCGGCCGCGTCTGGAGGCGGAGGAGCCCCCAGGCAGCGGCTCAAGTGGCATTGGCTCGGGCAGCATTGGCTCGGGCAGCAGCAGCAGCAGCTTCCTCCTGGCCCAGCAGGCCTCTGCCACCTGCAGCGTCAGCACGGAGGAGATTGACCTGGAGGGCAGGTTCCTGCGGCTCAAGAAGGACTCAAACAAGGATCAGTCCCTGGGGAACTGGAGGATTAAGAGGCAGGTCCTGGAGGGCGATGAGATCGCCTGTAAGTTCACACCCAAGTACGTCCTGCGGGCCGGCCAGACAGTCACGGTGTGGGCAGCTGGTGCCGGGGTGGCCCACAGCCCCCCGCCACCCTGGTGTGGAAGAGCCAGAGCAGCTGGGGCTCGGGCGAAAGTTTCCGCACTGTGCTGGTCCACGCCGATGGAGAGGAAGTGGCCACAGGAGCAGTGAAGCAGTCTTCTGTGGTGCGGGACAAGGAGAACCGGGAGGATCTTTTCCACCAGCAGGGGGACCCACGGACCACCTCGAGGGGCTGCTGCCTGATGTAACCGAGCACTCGGCATCTACACACTGTTCCTCACCCAGAGCCACTGAAAACTATTTTCTAAAATCGGAAAAAAACAAAAAAAAAACAAAAAAAAAAAAAAACTTTTGGTATCTAATGATTCACTTCTCAAAATATTTCTGCCTTATTCAACATGCCAATGCTAAAATTTTTAAACGTCTTACTAATTTAGATACACACACACATAAACACATAGCACACACACAGACACAAGCACATACACACACACACACTCACACACACACTCTGGAGATTTTTTTTTTACTACTAAAATGAATCTACAGGTAACTTTGTTGAAAGTGAACAGTTTTGCAACACTGACTCTTCTAATTCATGAGCAAGGATCTGACCATATTTATTTAGGCTTTTAAATATTTCTTTGAAAGTGTTTCAGAGTTTCTGTGTAGAGTATTAAATATTTTGTTTGACTTAGCAGTAGGACTTTTGTGGAACCTGTGTTTATTAAAATTTATCTTTACACACAAAACCAAAATAATTGTATTTAATGCAAATTCAGAAAACATACTAAAAGAAAACTTATTTGTCCTTGACAACCTGAGGTTCAGTGTGGACTTTGTCAATACAACACTAAAGACCTGACCCAAGAAAAATTAATTGATAACTAGATTTATTTACATACTGTCTATGGTTTATTGAATTCTACAATGGTAGAATCAAATAATGTGAGATAAATCTACCCACCATGCCTACCACAAAGATTAAAATATTTACTTTTCAGAAAACAATTTGAAAATCTCTCCATTAAAACAATGATATTATTTTCAGAGTGAGCATTTACTAAAAAAGAAAGAAAGAAATACAGAAAGAAAGAAAGAAAAGAAAGAAAGAAAGAAAGAAAGAAAGAAAGAAAGAAAAAAGAAAGAAAGAAAGAAAATTTTACTTTAATTCCACGTTTTCACTCAATATGTTACATTAAAATTTTATTTATTACTCCTTCAGGTATGTTCACGAAGAAGAAGAAGAAGAAGTAGAAGCAGAAGAAGAAGCAGAAGAAGAAGAAGGAAGAAGAAGAAGAAGAAGAAGAAGAAGAAGAAGAATAAAAAGAAGAAGAAGAAGAAAGAGAGAGAGAGAGAGAGAGAGAGAGAGAGTAAATAAAATGACAAATTTGTGAAACATATTCCCTGTATTCCCTGTTTAATGGATTGTTTTTTATGTGGAATCAGAGTACATATACCATGAAAAAACTTTGTGTAAAGTACCTAATACAAAAAATGGTTTTAAGTAAAATGTCTTAAGAATCAATTTTAAAAAGGAGTTTATTTTAGTGAATACTTTTAATTTTAATGTAATCTAATTTATGGAAATCATCTTCTTGATTTTAAAATAGAACACTCTAAGAAAGTGAGGTACGCAGATGACAAAAACATTAAGAGAGTCTCCTCTGTTTGGCTGGGGATGTGGCTCAAGCGGTAGCGCGCTCGCCTGGCATGCGTGCGGCCCGGGTTCGATCCTCAGCACCACAAACAAACAAAGGTGTTGTGTCCGCCAAGAACTAAAAATAAATAAATATTAAAAAAAAAGAGAGTCTCCTCTACAAACTTCAAAAATATTTATTTATTTCTGCATTGATCTCTTTTTTGTATGATATATAATAGTAGTCAGATTTCATCCGATTGCATTTGTATATTTAACTTCCACACATGGTGTAATATAAAGTTGATCGGTAGTAGGTTTGTTTCCAATACAATTTCCATGTCTATGTGACTATGTTTCAGGATTAATTCTAATTTTCTGTGAATATTTTTGTATTATAAAAAGCTGCCTTGATTACTGTAGCTTAAAAAGTGTTCATAAAACTTTTGGTATGCTGCCGGTGAGGAGCTGAAGGAGGCCCGCATGCGGATCGAGTCCCCCAGCTACCAGATCTCCAGCCTCCAGAAGCAGGCCAGTGCTGCTGAGGACCGCATCCGAGAGCTGGAAGGGGCCAGGACTGAGGAGCGGGAGAAGTTCCGGAAGACGCTGGACGCCAAGGAGCAGGAGATGATGGAGATGCGTGATGTGATGCAGCAACAGCTGGCCGAGTACCAGGAGTTGCTGGACGTCCAGTTGACCTTGGACATGGAGATCAGCGCCTACCGCAAGCTCCGAGAGGGCGAGGAGGAGAGGCTGAAGCTGGCTCCCAGCCCCTCCTCACGGGTCACCATCTCACGGGCCACCTGGAGCAGCAGCAGCAGCATGTCCAGAGCTGGGCGTTCAAGCCGAAGCAAGCGGCCGCGTCTGGAGGCGGAGGAGCCCCCAGGCAGCGGCTCAAGTGGCATTGGCTCGGGCAGCATTGGCTCGGGCAGCAGCAGCAGCAGCTTCCTCCTGGCCCAGCAGGCCTCTGCCACCTGCAGCGTCAGCACGGAGGAGATTGACCTGGAGGGCAGGTTCCTGCGGCTCAAGAAGGACTCAGACAAGGATCAGTCCCTGGGGAACTGGAGGATTAAGAGGCAGGTCCTGGAGGGCGATGAGATCGCCTGTAAGTTCACACCCAGTACGTCCTGCGGGCCGGCCAGACAGTCACGGTGTGGGCAGCTGGTGCCGGGGTGGCCCACAGCCCCCCGCCACCCTGGTGTGGAAGAGCCAGAGCAGCTGGGGCTCGGGCGAAAGTTTCCGCACTGTGCTGGTCCACGCCGATGGAGAGGAAGTGGCCACAGGAGCAGTGAAGCAGTCTTCTGTGGTGCGGGAGAAGGAGAACCGGGAGGATCTTTTCCACCAGCAGGGGGACCCACGGACCACCTCGAGGGGCTGCTGCCTGATGTAACCGAGCACTCGGCATCTACACACTGTTCCTCACCCAGAGCCACTGAAAACTATTTTTCTAAAATCGGAAAAAACAAAAAAAAAAACAAAACAAAAAAAAAACTTTTTGGTATCTAATGATTCACTTCTCAAAAATATTTCTGCCTTATTCAACATGCCAATGCTAAAATTTTTAAAACGTCTTACTAATTTAGATATACACACACATAAACACATAGCACACACACAGACACAAGCACATACACACACACACACTCACACACACACTCTGGAGATTTTTTTTTTACTACTAAAATGAATCTACAGGTAACTTTGTTGAAAGTGAACAGTTTTGCAACACTGACTCTTCTAATTCATGAGCAAGGATCTGACCATATTTATTTAGGCTTTTAAATATTTCTTTGAAAGTGTTTCAGAGTTTCTGTGTAGAGTATTAAATATTTTGTTTGACTTAGCAGTAGGACTTTTGTGGAACCTGTGTTTATTAAAATTTATCTTTACACACAAAACCAAAATAATTGTATTTAATGCAAATTCAGAAAACATACTAAAAGAAAACTTATTTGTCCTTGACAACCTGAGGTTCAGTGTGGACTTTGTCAATACAACACTAAAGACCTGACCCAAGAAAATTAATTGATAACTAGATTTATTTACATACTGTCTATGGTTTATTGAATTCTACAATGGTAGAATCAAATAATGTGAGATAAATCTACCCACCATGCCTACCACAAAGATTAAAATATTTACTTTTCAGAAAACAATTTGAAAATCTCTCCATTAAAACAATGATATTATTTTCAGAGTGAGCATTTTCTAAAAAAGAAAGAAAGAAATACAGAAAGAAAGAAAGAAAAAGAAAGAAAGAAAGAAAGAAAGAAAGAAAGAAAGAAAGAAAAAAGAAAGAAAGAAAGAAAATTTTACTTTAATTCCACGTTTTCACTCAATATGTTACATTAAAATTTTATTTATTACTCCTTCAGGTATGTTCACGAAGAAGAAGAAGAAGAAGTAGAAGCAGAAGAAGAAGAAGAAGAAGAAGAAGAAGAAGAAGAAGAATAAAAAGAAGAAGAAGAAGAAAGAGAGAGAGAGAGAGAGAGAGAGAGAGAGTAAATAAAATGACAAATTTGTGAAACATATTCCCTGTATTCCCTGTTTAATGGATTGTTTTTTATGTGGAATCAGAGTACATATACCATGAAAAAACTTTGTGTAAAGTACCTAATACAAAAAAATGGTTTTAAGTAAAATGTCTTAAGAATCAATTTTAAAAAGGAGTTTATTTTAGTGAATACTTTTAATTTTAATGTAATCTAATTTATGGAAATCATCTTCTTGATTTTAAAATAGAACACTCTAAGAAAGTGAGGTACGCAGATGACAAAAACATTAAGAGAGTCTCCTCTGTTTGGCTGGGGATGTGGCTCAAGCGGTAGCGCGCTCGCCTGGCATGCGTGCGGCCCGGGTTCGATCCTCAGCACCACAAACAAACAAAGGTGTTGTGTCCGCCAAGAACTAAAAATAAATAAATATTAAAAAAAAAGAGAGTCTCCTCTACAAACTTCAAAAATATTTATTTATTTTCTGCATTGATCTCTTTTTTGTATGATATATAATAGTAGTCAGATTTCATCGATTGCATTTGTATATTTAACTTCCACACATGGTGTAATATAAAGTTGATCGGTAGTAGGTTTGTTTCCAATACAATTTCCATGTCTATGTGACTATGTTTCAGGATTAATTCTAATTTTCTGTGAATATTTTTGTATTATAAAAAGCTGCCTTGATTACTGTAGCTTAAAAAGTGTTCATAAAAACTTTTGGTATGCTGCCGGTGAGGAGCTGAAGGAGGCCGCATGCGGATCGAGTCCCCCAGCTACCAGATCTCCAGCCTCCAGAAGCAGGCCAGTGCTGCTGAGGACCGCATCCGAGAGCTGGAAGGGGCCAGGACTGAGGAGCGGGAGAAGTTCCGGAAGACGCTGGACGCCAAGGAGCAGGAGATGATGGAGATGCGTGATGTGATGCAGCAACAGCTGGCCGAGTACCAGGAGTTGCTGGACGTCCAGTTGACCTTGGACATGGAGATCAGCGCCTACCGCAAGCTCCGAGAGGGCGGAGGAGAGGCTGAAGCTGGCTCCCAGCCCCCTCCTCACGGGTCACCATCTCACGGGCCACCTGGAGCAGCAGCAGCAGCATGTCCAGAGCTGGGCGTTCAAGCCGAAGCAAGCGGCCGCGTCTGGAGGCGGAGGAGCCCCCAGGCAGCGGCTCAAGTGGCATTGGCTCGGGCAGCATTGGCTCGGGCAGCAGCAGCAGCAGCTTCCTCCTGGCCCAGCAGGCCTCTGCCACCTGCAGCGTCAGCACGGAGGAGATTGACCTGGAGGGCAGGTTCCTGCGGCTCAAGAAGGACTCAGACAAGGATCAGTCCCTGGGGAACTGGAGGATTAAGAGGCAGGTCCTGGAGGGCGATGAGATCGCCTGTAAGTTCACACCCAAGTACGTCCTGCGGGCCGGCCAGACAGTCACGGTGTGGGCAGCTGGTGCCGGGGTGGCCCACAGCCCCCCGCCACCCTGGTGTGGAAGAGCCAGAGCAGCTGGGGCTCGGGCGAAAGTTTCCGCACTGTGCTGGTCCACGCCGATGGAGAGGAAGTGGCCACAGGAGCAGTGAAGCAGTCTTCTGTGGTGCGGGAGAAGGAGAACCGGGAGGATCTTTTCCACCAGCAGGGGGACCCACGGACCACCTCGAGGGGCTGCTGCCTGATGTAACCGAGCACTCGGCATCTACACACTGTTCCTCACCCAGAGCCACTGAAAACTATTTTTCTAAAATCGGAAAAAACAAAAAAAAAACAAAACAAAAAAAAAAACTTTTGGTATCTAATGATTCACTTCTCAAAAATATTTCTGCCTTATTCAACATGCCAATGCTAAAATTTTTAAAACGTCTTACTAATTTAGATATACACACACATAAACACATAGCACACACACAGACACAAGCACATACACACACACACACTCACACACACACTCTGGAGATTTTTTTTTTACTACTAAAATGAATCTACAGGTAACTTTGTTGAAAGTGAACAGTTTTGCAACACTGACTCTTCTAATTCATGAGCAAGGATCTGACCATATTTATTTAGGCTTTTAAATATTTCTTTGAAAGTGTTTCAGAGTTTCTGTGTAGAGTATTAAATATTTTGTTTGACTTAGCAGTAGGACTTTTGTGGAACCTGTGTTTATTAAAATTTATCTTTACACACAAAACCAAAATAATTGTATTTAATGCAAATTCAGAAAACATACTAAAAGAAAACTTATTTGTCCTTGACAACCTGAGGTTCAGTGTGGACTTTGTCAATACAACACTAAAGACCTGACCCAAGAAAAATTAATTGATAACTAGATTTATTTACATACTGTCTATGGTTTATTGAATTCTACAATGGTAGAATCAAATAATGTGAGATAAATCTACCCACCATGCCTACCACAAAGATTAAAATATTTACTTTTCAGAAAACAATTTGAAAATCTCTCCATTAAAACAATGATATTATTTTCAGAGTGAGCATTTTCTAAAAAAGAAAGAAAGAAATACAGAAAGAAAGAAAGAAAAAGAAAGAAAGAAAGAAAGAAAGAAAGAAAGAAAGAAAGAAAAAGAAAGAAAGAAAGAAAATTTTACTTTAATTCCACGTTTTCACTCAATATGTTACATTAAAATTTTATTTATTACTCCTTCAGGTATGTTCACGAAGAAGAAGAAGAAGAAGTAGAAGCAGAAGAAGAAGAAGAAGAAGAAGAAGAAGAAGAAGAAGAAGAAGAATAAAAAGAAGAAGAAGAAGAAAGAGAGAGAGAGAGAGAGAGAGAGAGAGAGTAAATAAAATGACAAATTTGTGAAACATATTCCCTGTATTCCCTGTTTAATGGATTGTTTTTTATGTGGAATCAGAGTACATATACCATGAAAAAACTTTGTGTAAAGTACCTAATACAAAAAATGGTTTTAAGTAAAATGTCTTAAGAATCAATTTTAAAAAGGAGTTTATTTTAGTGAATACTTTTAATTTTAATGTAATCTAATTTATGGAAATCATCTTCTTGATTTTAAAATAGAACACTCTAAGAAAGTGAGGTACGCAGATGACAAAAACATTAAGAGAGTCTCCTCTGTTTGGCTGGGGATGTGGCTCAAGCGGTAGCGCGCTCGCCTGGCATGCGTGCGGCCCGGGTTCGATCCTCAGCACCACAAACAAACAAAGGTGTTGTGTCCGCCAAGAACTAAAAATAAATAAATATTAAAAAAAAAGAGAGTCTCCTCTACAAACTTCAAAAATATTTATTTATTTTCTGCATTGATCTCTTTTTTGTATGATATATAATAGTAGTCAGATTTCATCCGATTGCATTTGTATATTTAACTTCCACACATGGTGTAATATAAAGTTGATCGGTAGTAGGTTTGTTTCCAATACAATTTCCATGTCTATGTGACTATGTTTCAGGATTAATTCTAATTTTCTGTGAATATTTTTGTATTATAAAAAGCTGCCTTGATTACTGTAGCTTAAAAAGTGTTCATAAAAACTTTTGGTATGCTGCCGGTGAGGAGCTGAAGGAGGCCCGCATGCGGATCGAGTCCCCCAGCTACCAGATCTCCAGCCTCCAGAAGCAGGCCAGTGCTGCTGAGGACCGCATCCGAGAGCTGGAAGGGGCCAGGACTGAGGAGCGGGAGAAGTTCCGGAAGACGCTGGACGCCAAGGAGCAGGAGATGATGGAGATGCGTGATGTGATGCAGCAACAGCTGGCCGAGTACCAGGAGTTGCTGGACGTCCAGTTGACCTTGGACATGGAGATCAGCGCCTACCGCAAGCTCCTAGAGGGCGAGGAGGAGAGGCTGAAGCTGGCTCCCAGCCCCTCCTCACGGGTCACCATCTCACGGGCCACCTGGAGCAGCAGCAGCAGCATGTCCAGAGCTGGGCTTTCAAGCCAAAGCAAGCGGCTGTGTCTGGAGGCGGAGGAGCCCCCAGGCAGCGGCTCAAGTGGCATTGGCTCAGGCAGCATTGGCTCGGCCAGCAGCAGCAGCAGCTTCCTCCTGGCCCAGCAGGCCTCGGCCACCTGCAGCGTCAGCACGGAGGAGATTGACCTGGAGGGCAGGTTCCTGCGGCTCAAGAAGGACTCAGACAAGGATCAGTCCCTGGGGAACTGGAGGATTAGAGGCAGGTCCTGGAGGGCGATGAGATCGCCTGTAAGTTCACACCCAAGTACGTCCTGCGGGCCGGCCAGACAGTCACGGTGTGGGCAGCTGGTGCCGGGGTGGCCCACAGCCCCCCGCCACCCTGGTGTGGAAGAGCCAGAGCAGCTGGGGCTCGGGCGAAAGTTTCCGCACTGTGCTGGTCCACGCCGATGGAGAGGAAGTGGCCACAGGAGCAGTGAAGCAGTCTTCTGTGGTGCGGGAGAAGGAGAACCGGGAGGATCTTTTCCACCAGCAGGGGGACCCACGGACCACCTCGAGGGGCTGCTGCCTGATGTAACCGAGCACTCGGCATCTACACACTGTTCCTCACCCAGAGCCACCGAAAACTATTTTTCTAAAATCGGAAAAAACAAAAAACAAACAAAACAAAAAAAAAAACTTTTGGTATCTAATGATTCACTTCTCAAAAATATTTCTGCCTTATTCAACATGCCAATGCTAAAATTTTTAAAACGTCTTACTAATTTAGATACACACACACATAAACACATAGCACACACACAGACACAAGCACATACACACACACACACACTCACACACACACTCTGGAGATTTTTGTTTACTACTAAAATGAATCTACAGGTAACTTTGTTGAAAGTGAACAGTTTTGCAACACTGACTCTTCTAATTCATGAGCAAGGATCTGACCATATTTATTTAGGCTTTTAAATATTTCTTTGAAAGTGTTTCAGAGTTTCTGTGTAGAGTATTAAATATTTTGTTTTGACTTAGCAGTAGGACTTTTGTGGAACCTGTGTTTATTAAAATTTATCTTTACACACAAAACCAAAATAATTGTATTTAATGCAAATTCAGAAAACATACTAAAAGAAAACTTATTTGTCCTTGACAACCTGAGGTTCAGTGTGGACTTTGTCAATACAACACTAAAGACCTGACCCAAGAAAAAATTAATTGATAACTAGATTTATTTACATACTGTCTATGGTTTATTGAATTCTACAATGGTAGAATCAAATAATGTGAGATAAATCTACCCACCATGCCTACCACAAAGATTAAAATATTTACTTTTCAGAAAACAATTTGAAAATCTCTCCATTAAAACAATGATATTATTTTCAGAGTGAGCATTTACTAAAAAAGAAAGAAAGAAATACAGAAAGAAAGAAAGAAAAAGAAAGAAAGAAAGAAAGAAAGAAAGAAAGAAAGAAAGAAAAAAGAAAGAAAGAAAGCAAATTTTACTTTAATTCCACGTTTTCACTCAATATGTTACATTAAAATTTTATTTATTACTCCTTCAGGTATGTTCACGAAGAAGAAGAAGAAGAAGTAGAAGAAGAAGAAGAAGAAGAAGAAGAAGAAGAAGAAGAAGAAAAAGAAGAAGAAGAAGAAAGAGAGAGAGAGAGAGAGAGAGAGAGAGAGTAAATAAAATGACAAATTTGTGAAACATATTCCCTGTATTCCCTGTTTAATGGATTGTTTTTTATGTGGAATCAGAGTACATATACCATGAAAAAACTTTGTGTAAAGTACCTAATACAAAAAATGGTTTTAAGTAAAATGTCTTAAGAATCAATTTTAAAAAGGAGTTTATTTTAGTGAATACTTTTAATTTTAATGTAATCTAATTTATGGAAATCATCTTCTTGATTTTAAAATAGAACACTCTAAGAAAGTGAGGTACGCAGATGACAAAAACATTAAGAGAGTCTCCTCTGTTTGGCTGGGGATGTGGCTCAAGCGGTAGCGCGCTCGCCTGGCATGCGTGCGGCCCGGGTTCGATCCTCAGCACCACAAACAAACAAAGGTGTTGTGTCCGCCAAGAACTAAAAATAAATAAATATTAAAAAAAAAGAGAGTCTCCTCTACAAACTTCAAAAATATTTATTTATTTTCTGCATTGATCTCTTTTTTGTATGATATATAATAGTAGTCAGATTTCATCCGATTGCATTTGTATATTTAACTTCCACACATGGTGTAATATAAAGTTGATCGGTAGTAGGTTTGTTTCCAATACAATTTCCATGTCTATGTGACTATGTTTCAGGATTAATTCTAATTTTCTGTGAATATTTTTGTATTATAAAAAGCTGCCTTGATTACTGTAGCTTAAAAAGTGTTCATAAAAACTTTTGGTATGCTGCCGGTGAGGAGCTGAAGGAGGCCCGCATGCGGATCGAGTCCCCCAGCTACCAGATCTCCAGCCTCCAGAAGCAGGCCAGTGCTGCTGAGGACCGCATCCGAGAGCTGGAAGGGGCCAGGACTGAGGAGCGGGAGAAGTTCCGGAAGACGCTGGACGCCAAGGAGCAGGAGATGATGGAGATGCGTGATGTGATGCAGCAACAGCTGGCCGAGTACCAGGAGTTGCTGGACGTCCAGTTGACCTTGGACATGGAGATCAGCGCCTACCGCAAGCTCCGAGAGGGCGAGGAGGAGAGGCTGAAGCTGGCTCCCAGCCCCTCCTCACGGGTCACCATCTCACGGGCCACCTGGAGCAGCAGCAGCAGCATGTCCAGAGCTGGGCGTTCAAGCCGAAGCAAGCGGCTGTGTCTGGAGGCGGAGGAGCCCCCAGGCACGCTGCCACACGTGACTTGGCTCAGGCAGCATTGGCTCGGCAGCAGCAGCAGCAGCTTCCTCCTGGCCAGCAGGACCTCGGCACCTGCCAGGTCCGCACGGAGGAGACTTGACCTGGAGGGCCGGTTCC
>NW_027553178.1:0-44648 GCF_045843805.1 Urocitellus parryii | reverse complement strand
CAAGATTGGGTGAAAAAATGTATGCTGAGATTTCAGGAAACTCGTAGTTTTTTGGAAGCTTGTCAACCCCTTTAATGAAAGTGATTCTCGTCAGTCTCTGCTTGGGGCTACTTCAATAGGACACAAACCATAGCGATAGAACTTGGAACTACATTATTGTGCCAAGTTTCAAAGAGCTAGCGCAAACCGTGTTTGATTTAGAGTTCCAACTACATGTATCTATATAGGAGAAAACAGAGTGAAACCTAAACATGAAAACGGTTCCTGCAAAGGAACGGTTTAACCGAGAAGAACGAAATTTGGTGAGCCAAGTGGGATTGGTGTACTGATCATTACCTGCCAGTATCATCAAGATTGGGTGAAAAAAGGTTTGCTGAGATATCAGGAAACTCGTAGTTTTTTGGAAGCTCGGCAACCCCTTTCAATGAAAGTGATTCTCGTCAGTCTCTGCTTGGGGCTACTTCAATAGGACACAAACCATAGCGATAGAACTTGGAACTACATTATTGTGCCAAGTTTCAAAGAGCTACCACAAACCGTGTTTGATTTAGAGTTCCAACTACATGTATCCATATAGGAGAAAACAGAGTGAAACCTAAACATGAAAACGGTTCCTGCAAAGGAACGGTTTATCCGAGAAGAACGAAATTTGGTGAGCCATTTTGGATTCGTGTACTGATCATTGCCTGCAAGTATCATCACGATTGGGTGAAAAAATGTATGCTGAGATTTCAGGAAACTCGTAGTTTTTTGGAAGCTTTCAACCCCTTTCAATGAAAGTGATTCTCGTCAGTCTCTGCTTGGGGCTACTTCAATAGGACACAAACCATAGCGATAGAACTTGGAACTACATTATTGTGCCAAGTTTCAAAGAGCTAGCACAAACCGTGTTTGATTTAGAGTTCCAACTACATGTATCCATATAGGAGAAAACAGAGTGAAACCTAAACATGAAAACGGTTCCTGCAAAGGAAGGGTTTAACCGAGAAGAACGAAATTTGGGGAGCCAATTGGGATTCGTGTACTGATCATTGCCTGCAAGTATCATCAAGATTGGGTGAAAAAAATGTATGCTGAGATTTCAGGAAACTCGTAGTTTTTTGGAAGCTTGTCAACCCCTTTCAATGAAAGTGATTCTCGTCAGTCTCTGCTTGGGGCTACTTCAATAGTACACAAACCATAGCGATAGAACTTGGAACTACATTATTGTGCCAAGTTTCAAAGAGCTAGCACAAACCGTTTTTGATTTACAGTTCCAACTACATGTTTCCATATAGGAGAAAACAGAGTGAAACCTAAACATGAAAACGGTTCCTGCAAAGGAACGGTTTAACCGAGAAGAACGAAATTTGGTGAGCCAAGTGGGATTGGTGGACCGACCCTTACCTGCAAGTATCATCAAGATTGGGTGAAAAAAAGTTTTCCTGAGATTTCAGGAAACTCGTAGTTTTTTGGAAGCTTGGCAACCCCTTTCAATGAAAGTGATTCTCGTCAGTCTCTGCTTGGGGCTACTTCAATAGGACACAAACCATAGCGATAGAACTTGGAACTACATTATTATGCCAAGTTTCAAAGAGCTACCACAAACCGTGTTTGATTTAGAGTTCCAACTACATGTATCCATATAGGAGAAAACAGAGTGAAACCTAAACATGAAAACGGTTCCTGCAAAGGAAGGGTTTAACCGAGAAGAACGAAATTTGGTGAGCCAATTGGGATTCGTGTACTGATCATTGCCTGCAAGTATCATCAAGATTGGGTGAAAAAATGTATGCTGAGATTTCAGGAAACTCGTAGTTTTTTGGAAGCTTGTCAACCCCTTTCAATGAAAGTGATTCTCGTCAGTCTCTGCTTGGGGCTACTTCAATAGGACACAAACCATAGCGATAGAACTTGGAACTACATTATTGTGCCAAGTTTCAAAGAGCTAGCGCAAACCGTGTTTGATTTAGAGTTCCAACTACATGTATCCATATAGGAGAAAACAGAGTGAAACCTAAACATGAAAACGGTTCCTGCAAAGGAACGGTTTAACCGAGAAGAACGAAATTCGGTGAGCCAAGTGGGATTGGTGTACTGATCATTGCCTGGAAGTATCATCAAGATTGGGTGAAAAAATGTATGCTGAGATTTCAGGAAACTCGTAGTTTTTTGGAAGCTTGTCAACCCCTTTAATGAAAGTGATTCTCGTCAGTCTCTGCTTGGGGCTACTTCAATAGGACACAAACCATAGCGATAGAACTTGGAACTACATTATTGTGCCAAGTTTCAAAGAGCTAGCGCAAACCGTGTTTGATTTAGAGTTCCAACTACATGTATCTATATAGGAGAAAACAGAGTGAAACCTAAACATGAAAACGGTTCCTGCAAAGGAACGGTTTAACCGAGAAGAACGAAATTTGGTGAGCCAAGTGGGAGTGGTGACTGATCATTACCTGCCAGTATCATCAAGATTGGGTGAAAAAAGGTTTGCTGAGATATCAGGAAACTCGTAGTTTTTTGGAAGCTCGGCAACCCCTTTCAATGAAAGTGATTCTCGTCAGTCTCTGCTTGGGGCTACTTCAATAGGACACAAACCATAGCGATAGAACTTGGAACTACATTATTGTGCCAAGTTTCAAAGAGCTACCACAAACCGTGTTTGATTTAGAGTTCCAACTACATGTATCCATATAGGAGAAAACAGAGTGAAACCTAAACATGAAAACGGTTCCTGCAAAGGAACGGTTTAACCGAGAAGAACGAAATTTGGTGAGCCAAGTGGGAGTGGTGTACTGATCATTACCTGCCAGTATCATCAAGATTGGGTGAAAAAAGGTTTGCTGAGATATCAGGAAACTCATAGTTTTTTTGGAAGCTCGGCAACCCCTTTCAATGAAAGTGATTCTCGTCAGTCTCTGCTTGGGGCTACTTCAATAGGACACAAACCATAGCGATAGAACATGGAACTAAATTATTGTGCCAAGTTTCAAAGAGCTACCACAAACCGTGTTTGATTTTAGTGTTCCAACTACATGTATCCATATAGGAGAAAACAGAGTGAAACCTAAACATGAAAACGGTTCCTGCAAAGGAACGGTTTATCCGAGAAGAACGAAATTTGGTGAGCCATTTTGGATTCTTGTACTGATCATTGCCTGCAAGTATCATCACGATTGGGTGAAAAAATGTATGCTGAGATTTCAGGAAACTCGTAGTTTTTTGGAAGCTTTCAACCCCTTTCAATGAAAGTGATTCTCGTCAGTCCTTGCTTGGAGCTACTTCAATAGGACACAAACCACAGCGATAGAACTTGGAACTACATTATTGTGCCAAGTTTCAAAGAGCTAGCGCAAACCGTGTTTGATTTAGAGTTCCAACTACATGTATCTATATAGGAGAAAACAGAGTGAAACCTAAACATGAAAACGGTTCCTGCAAAGGAACGGTTTAACCGAGAAGAACGAAATTTGGTGAGCCAAGTGGGATTGGTGTACTGATCATTACCTGCCAGTATCATCAAGATTGGGTGAAAAAAGGTTTGCTGAGATATCAGGAAACTCGTAGTTTTTTGGAAGCTCGGCAACCCCTTTCAATGAAAGTGATTCTCGTCAGTCTCTGCTTGGGGCTACTTCAATAGGACACAAACCATAGCGATAGAACTTGGAACTACATTATTGTGCCAAGTTTCAAAGAGCTACCACAAACCGTGTTTGATTTAGAGTTCCAACTACATGTATCCATATAGGAGAAAACAGAGTGAAACCTAAACATGAAAACGGTTCCTGCAAAGGAACGGTTTATCCGAGAAGAACGAAATTTGGTGAGCCATTTTGGATTCGTGTACTGATCATTGCCTGCAAGTATCATCACGATTGGGTGAAAAAATGTATGCTGAGATTTCAGGAAACTCGTAGTTTTTTGGAAGCTTTCAACCCCTTTCAATGAAAGTGATTCTCGTCAGTCTCTGCTTGGGGCTACTTCAATAGGACACAAACCATAGCGATAGAACTTGGAACTACATTATTGTGCCAAGTTTCAAAGAGCTAGCGCAAACCGTGTTTGATTTAGAGTTCCAACTACATGTATCTATATAGGAGAAAACAGAGTGAAACCTAAACATGAAAACGGTTCCTGCAAAGGAACGGTTTAAACGAGATGAACGAAATTTGGTGAGCCAAGTGGGATTGGTGTACTGATCATTACCTGCAAGTATCATCAAGATTGGGTGAAAAAAGTTTTGCTGAGATTTCATGAAACTCGTAGTTTTTTGGAAGCTTGGCAACCCCTTTCAATGAAAGTGATTCTCCTCAGTCTCTGCTTGGGGCTACTTCAATAGGACACAAACCATAGCGATAGTACTTGGAACTAAATTATTGTGACAAGTTTCAAAGAGCTACCACAAACCGTGTTTGATTTAGTGTTCCAACTACATGTATCCATATAGGAGAAAACAGAGTGAAACCTAAACATGAAAACGGTTCCTGCAAAGGAACGGTTTATCCGAGAAGAACGAAATTTGGTGAGCCATTTTGGATTCGTGTACTGATCATTGCCTGCAAGTATCATCACGATTGGGTGAAAAAATGTATGCTGAGATTTCAGGAAACTCGTAGTTTTTTGGAAGCTTGTCAACCCCTTTCAATGAAAGTGATTCTCGTCAGTCTCTGCTTGGAGCTACTTCAATAGGACACAAACCACAGCGATAGAACTTGGAACTACATTATTGTGCCAAGTTTCAAAGAGCTAGCACAAACCGTGTTTGATTTAGAGTTCCAACTACATGTATCTATATAGGAGAAAACAGGGTGATACCTAAACATGAAAACGGTTCCTGCAAAGGAACGGTATAAACGAGATGAACGAAATTTGGTGAGCCCAAGTGGGATTGGTGTACTGATCATTACCTGCAAGTATCATCAAGATTGGGTGAAAAAAGGTTTGCTGAGATTTCATGAAACTCGTAGTTTTTTGGAAGCTTGGCAACCCCTTTCAATGAAAGTGATTCTCCTCAGTCTCTGCTTGGGGCTAGTTTAATAGGACACAAACCATAGCGATAGAACTTGGAACTACAATATTGTGCCAATTTTCAAGAGCTAGCACAAACCGTGTTTAATTTAGAGTTCCAACTACATGTATCCATATAGGAGAAAACAGAGTGAAACCTAAACATGAAAACGGTTCCTGCAAAGGAAGGGTTTAACCGAGAAGAACGAAATTTGGTGAGCCAATTGGGATTCGTGTACTGATCATTGCCTGCAAGTATCATCAAGATTGGGTGAAAAAATGTATGCTGAGATTTCAGGAAACTCGTAGTTTTTTGGAAGCTTGTCAACCCCTTTCAATGAAAGTGATTCTCGTCAGTCTCTGCTTGGGGCTACTTCAATAGGACACAAACCATAGCGATAGAACTTGGAACTACATTATTGTGCCAAGTTTCAAAGAGCTAGCACAAACCGTTTTTGATTTACAGTTCCAACTACATGTTTCCATATAGGAGAAAACAGAGTGAAACCTAAACATGAAAACGGTTCCTGCAAAGGAACGGTTTAACCGAGAAGAACGAAATTTGGTGAGCCAAGTGGGATTGGTGGACTGACCCTTACCTGCAAGTATCATCAAGATTGGGTGAAAAAAAGTTTTCCTGAGATTTCAGGAAACTCGTAGTTTTTTGGAAGCTTGGCAACCCCTTTCAATGAAAGTGATTCTCCTCAGTCTCTGCTTGGGGCTACTTCAATAGGACACAAACCATAGCGATAGAACTTGGAACTACATTATTGTGCCAAGTTTCAAAGAGCTACCACAAACCGTGTTTGATTTAGAGTTCCAACTACATGTATCCATATAGGAGAAAACAGAGTGAAACCTAAACATGAAAACGGTTCCTGCAAAGGAAGGGTTTAACCGAGAAGAACGAAATTTGGTGAGCCAATTGGGATTCGTGTACTGATCATTGCCTGCAAGTATCATCAAGATTGGGTGAAAAATGTATGCTGAGATTTCAGGAAACTCGTAGTTTTTTGGAAGCTTGTCAACCCCTTTCAATGAAAGTGATTCTCGTCAGTCTCTGCTTGGGCTACTTCAATAGACACAAACCATAGCGATAGAACTTGGAACTACATTATTGTGCCAAGTTTCAAAGAGCTAGCGCAAACCGTGTTTGATTTAGAGTTCCAACTACATGTATCCATATAGGAGAAAACAGAGTGAAACCTAAACATGAAAACGGTTCCTGCAAAGGAAGGGTTTAACCGAGAAGAACGAAATTCGGTGAGCCAAGTGGGATTGGTGTACTGATCATTGCCTGCAAGTATCATCAAGATTGGGTGAAAAAATGTATGCTGAGATTTCAGGAAACTCGTAGTTTTTTGGAAGCTTGTCAACCCCTTTAATGAAAGTGATTCTCGTCAGTCTCTGCTTGGGGCTACTTCAATAGGACACAAACCATTGTGATAGAACTTGGAACTACATTATTGTGCCAAGTTTCAAAGAGCTAGCGCAAACCGTGTTTGATTTAGAGTTCCAACTACATGTATCTATATAGGAGAAAACAGAGTGAAACCTAAACATGAAAACGGTTCCTGCAAAGGAACGGTTTAACCGAGAAGAACGAAATTTGGTGAGCCAAGTGGGATTGGTGTACTGATCATTACCTGCCAGTATCTTCAAGATTGGGTGAAAAAAGGTTTGCTGAGAAATCAGGAAACTCATAGTTTTTTGGAAAGCTCGGCAACCCCTTTCAATGAAAGTGATTCTCGTCAGTCTCTGCTTGGGGCTACTTCAATAGGACACAAACCATAGCGATAGAACTTGGAACTACATTATTGTGCCAAGTTTCAAAGAGCTACCACAAACCGTGTTTGATTTAGAGTTCCAACTACATGTATCCATATAGGAGAAAACAGAGTGAAACCTAAACATGAAAACGGTTCCTGCAAAGGAACGGTTTATCCGAGAAGAACGAAATTTGGTGAGCCATTTTGGATTCGTGTACTGATCATTGCCTGCTAGTATCATCACGATTGGGTGAAAAAATGTATGCTGAGATTTCAGGAAACTCGTAGTTTTTTGGAAGCTTTTCAACCCCTTTCAATGAAAGTGATTCTCGTCAGTCTCTGCTTGGGGCTACTTCAATAGGACACAAACCATAGCGATAGAACTTGGAACTACATTATTGTGCCAAGTTTCAAAGAGCTAGCGCAAACCGTGTTTGATTTAGAGTTCCAACTACATGTATCCATATAGGAGAAAACAGAGTGAAACCTAAACATGAAAACGGTTCCTGCAAAGGAACGGTTTATCCGAAAAGAACGAAATTTGGTGAGCCATTTTGGATTCGTGTACTGATCATTGCCTGCAAGTATCATCACGATTGGGTGAAAAAATGTATGCTGAGATTTCAGGAAACTCGTAGTTTTTTGGAAGCTTTCAACCCCTTTCAATGAAAGTGATTCTCGTCAGTCTCTGCTTGGGGCTACTTCAATAGGACACAAACCATAGCGATAGAACTTGGAACTACATTATTGTGCCAAGTTTCAAAGAGCTAGCGCAAACCGTGTTTGATTTAGAGTTCCAACTACATGTATCTATATAGGAGAAAACAGAGTGAAACCTAAACATGAAAATGGTTCCTGCAAAGGAACGGTTTAAACGAGATGAACGAAATTTGGTGAGCCAAGTGGGATTGGTGTACTGATCATTACCCGCAAGTATCATCAAGATTGGGTGAAAAAAGGTTTGCTGAGATTTCATGAAACTCGTAGTTTTTTGGAAGCTTGGCAACCCCTTTCAATGAAAGTGATTCTCCTCAGTCTCTGCTTGGGGCTACTTTAATAGGACACAAACCATAGCGATAGAAATTGGAACTACATTATTGTGCCAAGTTTCAAAGAGCTAGCACAAACCGTGTTTGATTTAGAGTTCCAACTACATGTATCCATATAGGAGAAAACAGAGTGAAACCTAAACATGAAAACGGTTCCTGCAAAGGAACGGTTTAACCGAGAAGAACGAAATTTGGTGAGCCAAGTGGGATTGGTGTACTGGATCATTACCTGGAAGTATCATCAAGATTGGGTGAAAAAAGGTTTGCTGAGATATCAGGAAACTCATAGTTTTTTGGAAGCTCGGCAACCCCTTTCAATGAAAGTGATTCCCGTCAGTCTCTGCTTGGGGCTACTTCAATAGGACACAAACCATAGCGATAGAACTTGGAACTACATAATTGTGCCAAGTTTCAAAGAGCTACCAAAACCGTGTTTGATTTAGAGTTCCAACCTACATGTATCCATATAGGAGAAAACAGAGTGAAACCTAAACATGAAAACGGTTCCTGCAAAGGAACGGTTTATCCGAGAAGAACGAAATTTGGTGAGCCATTTTGGATTCGTGTACTGATCATTGCCTGCAAGTATCATCACGATTGGGTGAAAAAATGTATGCTGAGATTTCAGGAAACTCGTAGTTTTTTGGAAGCTTTCAACCCCTTCAATGAAAGTGATTCTCGTCAGTCTCTGCTTGGGGTACTTCAATAGGACACATACCATAGCGATAGAACTTGGAACTACATTATTGTGCCAAGTTTCAAAGAACTAGCACAAACCGTGTTTGATTTAGAGTTCCAACTACATGTATCTATATAGGAGAAAACAGGGTGATACCTAAACATGAAAACGGTTCCTGCAAAGGAACGGTTTAAACGAGATGAACGAAATTTGGTGAGCCAAATGGGATTGGTGTACTGATCATTACCTGCAAGTATCATCAAGATTGGGTGAAAAAGGTTTGCTGAGATTTCATGAAACTCGTAGTTTTTTGTAAGCTTGGCAACCCCTTTCAATGAAAGTGATTCTCGTCAGTCTCTGCTTGGGGCTAGTTTAATACGACACAAACCATAGCGATAGAACTTGGAACTACATTATTGTGCCAATTTTCAAGAGCTAGCACAAACCGTGTTTGATTTAGAGTTCCAACTACATGTATCCATATAGGAGAAAACAGAGTGAAACCTAAACATGAAAACGGTTCCTGCAAAGGAAGGGTTTTAACCGAGAAGAACGAAATTTGGTGAGCCAAGTGGGATTGGTGTACTGATCATTACCTGCAAGTATCATCAAGATTGGGTGAAAAAAGGTTTGCTGAGATATCAGGAAACTCGTAGTTTTTTGGAAGCTTGGCAACCCCTTTCAATGAAAGTGATTCTCGTCAGTCTCTGCTTGGGGCTACTTCAATAGGACACAAACCATAGCGATAGAACTTGGAACTACATTATTGTGGCCAAGTTTCAAAGAGCTAGCGCAAACCGTGTTTGATTTAGAGTTCCAATTACATGTATCTTTATAGGAGAAAACAGAGTGTAACCTAAACATGAAAACGGTTCCTGCAAAGGAACGGTTTAACCGAGATGAACGAAATTTGGTGAGCCAAGTGGGATTGGTGTACTGATCATTACCTGCAAGTATCATCAAATTGGGTGAAAAAATGTTTGCTGAGATTTCAGGAAACTCGTAGTTTTTTGGAAGCTTGGCAACCCCTTTCAATGAAAGTGATTCTCCTCAGTCTCTGCTTGGGGCTACTTCAATAGGACACAAACCATAGCGATAGAACTTGGAACTACATTATTGTGCCAAGTTTCAAAGAGCTAGCACAAACCGTGTTTGATTTAGAGTTCCAACTACATGTATCCATATAGGAGAAAACAGAGTGAAACCTAAACATGAAAACGGTTCCTGCAAAGGAACGGTTTAACCGAGAAGCACGAAATTTGGTGATCCAAGTGGGATTGGTGTACTGATCATTACCTGCAAGTATCATCAAGATTGGGTGAAAAAAGGTTGCTGAGATTTCAGGAAACCTCGTAGTTTTTTGGAAGCTTGGCAACCCTTTCAATGAAAGTGATTCTCGTCAGTCTCTGCTTGGGGCTACTTCAATAGGACACAAACCATAGCGATAGAACTTGGAACTACATTATTGTGCCAAGTGTCAAAGAGCTACCACAAACCGTGTTTGCTTTAGAGTTCCAACTACATGTATCCATATAGGAGAAAACAGAGTGAAACCTAAACATGAAAACGGTTCCTGCAAAGGAAGGGTTTAACCGAGAAGAACGAAATTTGGTGAGCCAAGTGGGATTGGTGTACTGATCATTACCCGCAAGTATCATCAAGATTGGGTGAAAAAAGGTTTGCTGAGATTTCATGAAACTCGTAGTTTTTTGGAAGCTTGGCAACCCCTTTCAATGAAAGTGATTCTCCTCAGTCTCTGCTTGGGGCTACTTTAATAGGACACAAACCATAGCGATAGAAATTGGAACTACATTATTGTGCCAAGTTTCAAAGAGCTAGCACAAACCGTGTTTGATTTAGAGTTCCAACTACATGTATCCATATAGGAGAAAACAGAGTGAAACCTAAACATGAAAACGGTTCCTGCAAAGGAACGGTTTAACCGAGAAGAACGAAATTTGGTGAGCCAAGTGGGATTGGTGTACTGATCATTACCTGGAAGTATCATCAAGATTGGGTGAAAAAAGGTTTGCTGAGATATCAGGAAACTCATAGTTTTTTGGAAGCTCGGCAACCCCTTTCAATGAAAGTGATTCCCGTCAGTCTCTGCTTGGGGCTACTTCAATAGGACACAAACCATAGCGATAGAACTTTGGAACTACATAATTGTGCCAAGTTTCAAAGAGCTACCACAAACCGTGTTTGATTTAGAGTTCCAACTACATGTATCCATATAGGAGAAAACAGAGTGAAACCTAAACATGAAAACGGTTCCTGCAAAGGAACGGTTTATCCGAGAAGAACGAAATTTGGTGAGCCATTTTGGATTCGTGTACTGATCATTGCCTGCAAGTATCATCACGATTGGGTGAAAAAATGTATGCTGAGATTTCAGGGAAACTCGTAGTTTTTGGAAGCTTTCAACCCCTTCAACCCCTTTCAATGAAAGTGATTCTCGTCAGTCTCTGCTTGGGGGTACTTCAATAGGACACATACCATAGCGATAGAACTTGGAACTACATTATTGTGCCAAGTTTCAAAGAACTAGCACAAACCGTGTTTGATTTAGAGTTCCAACTACATGTATCTATATAGGAGAAAACAGGGTGATACCTAAACATGAAAACGGTTCCTGCAAAGGAACGGTTTAAACGAGATGAACGAAATTTGGTGAGCCAAATGGGATTGGTGTACTGATCATTACCTGCAAGTATCATCAAGATTGGGTGAAAAAAGGTTTGCTGAGATTTCATGAAACTCGTAGTTTTTTGTAAGCTTGGCAACCCCTTTCAATGAAAGTGATTCTCGTCAGTCTCTGCTTGGGGCTAGTTTAATACGACACAAACCATAGCGATAGAACTTGGAACTACATTATTGTGCCAATTTTCAAGAGCTAGCACAAACCGTGTTTGATTTAGAGTTCCAACTACATGTATCCATATAGGAGAAAACAGAGTGAAACCTAAACATGAAAACGGTTCCTGCAAAGGAACGGTTTAACCGAGAAGAACGAAATTTGGTGAGCCAAGTGGGATTGGTGTACTGATCATTACCTGCAAGTATCATCAAGATTGGGTGAAAAAAGGTTTGCTGAGATATCAGGAAACTCGTAGTTTTTTGGAAGCTTGGCAACCCCTTTCAATGAAAGTGATTCTCGTCAGTCTCTGCTTGGGGCTACTTCAATAGGACACAAACCATAGCGATAGAACTTGGAACTACATTATTGTGCCAAGTTTCAAAGAGCTAGCGCAAACCGTGTTTGATTTAGAGTTCCAATTACATGTATCTTTATAGGAGAAAACAGAGTGTAACCTAAACATGAAAACGGTTCCTGCAAAGGAACGGTTTAACCGAGATGAACGAAATTTGGTGAGCCAAGTGGGATTGGTGTACTGATCATTACCTGCAAGTATCATCAAATTGGGTGAAAAAATGTTTGCTGAGATTTCAGGAAACTCGTAGTTTTTTGGAAGCTTGGCAACCCCTTTCAATGAAAGTGATTCTCCTCAGTCTCTGCTTGGGGCTACTTCAATAGGACACAAACCATAGCGATAGAACTTGGAACTACATTATTGTGCCAAGTTTCAAAGAGCTAGCACAAACCGTGTTTGATTTAGAGTTCCAACTACATGTATCCATATAGGAGAAAACAGAGTGAAACCTAAACATGAAAACGGTTCCTGCAAAGGAACGGTTTAACCGAGAAGCACGAAATTTGGTGATCCAAGTGGGATTGGTGTACTGATCATTACCTGCAAGTATCATCAAGATTGGGTGAAAAAAGGTTTGCTGAGATTTCAGGAAACTCGTAGTTTTTTGGAAGCTTGGCAACCCCTTTCAATGAAAGTGATTCTCGTCAGTCTCTGCTTGGGGCTACTTCAATAGGACACAAACCATAGCGATAGAACTTGGAACTACATTATTGTGCCAAGTGTCAAAGAGCTACCACAAACCGTGTTTGCTTTAGAGTTCCAACTACATGTATCCATATAGGAGAAAACAGAGTGAAACCTAAACATGAAAACGGTTCCTGCAAAGGAAGGGTTTAACCGAGAAGAACGAAATTCGGTGAGCCAAGTGGGATTGGTGTACTGATCATTGCCTGCAAGTATCATCAAGATTGGGTGAAAAAATGTATGCTGAGATTTCAGGAAACTCGTAGTTTTTTGGAAGCTTGTCAACCCCTTTAATGAAAGTGATTCTCGTCAGTCTCTGCTTGGGGCTACTTCAATAGGACACAAACCATAGCGATAGAACTTGGAACTACATTATTGTGCCAAGTTTCAAAGAGCTAAAACAAACCGTGTTTGATTTAGAGTTCCAACTACATGTATCCATATAGGAGAAAACAGAGTGAAACCTAAACATGAAAACGGTTCCTGCAAAGGAACGGTATATCCGAGAAGAACGAAATTTGGTGAGCAATTTTGGATTCGTGTACTGATCATTGCCTGCAAGTATCATCACGATTGGGTGAAAAAATGTATGCTGAGATTTCAGGAAACTCGTAGTTTTTTGGAAGCTTTCAACCCCTTTCAATGAAAGTGATTCTCGTCAGTCTCTGCTTGGGGCTACTTCAATAGGACACAAACCATAGCGATAGAACTTGGAACTACATTATTGTGCCAAGTTTCAAAGAGCTAGCGCAAAACCGTGTTTGATTTAGAGTTCCAACTACATGTATCTATATAGGAGAAAACAGAGTGAAACCTAAACATGAAAACGGTTCCTGCAAAGGAACGGTTTAAACGAGATGAACGAAATTCGGTGAGCCAAGGGGGATTGGTGTACTGATCATTACCTGCAAGTATCATCAAGATTGGGTGAAAAAAGGTTTGCTGAGATTTCATGAAACTCGTAGTTTTTTGGAAGCTTGGCAACCCCTTTCAATGAAAGTGATTCTCCTCAGTCTCTGCTTGGGGCTACTTTAATAGGACACAAACCATAGCGATAGAAATTGGAACTATATTATTGTGCCAAGTTTCAAAGAGCTAGCACAAACCGTGTTTGATTTAGAGTTCCAACTACATGTATCCATATAGGAGAAAACAGAGTGAAACCTAAACATGAAAACGGTTCCTGCAAAGGAACGGTTTAACCGAGAAGAACGAAATTTGGTGAGCCAAGTGGGATTGGTGTACTGATCATTACCTGCCAGTGTCATCAAGATTGGGTGAAAAAAGGTTTGCTGAGATATCAGGAAACTCATAGTTTTTTGGAAGCTCGGCAACCCCTTTCAATGAAAGTGATTCTCGTCAGTCTCTGCTTGGGGCTACTTCAATAGGACACAAACCATAGCGATAGAACTTGGAACTAAATTATTGTGCCAAGTTTCAAAGAGCTACCACAAACCGTGTTTGATTTAGAGTTCCAACTACATGTATCCATATAGGAGAAAACAGAGTGAAACCTAAACATGAAAACGGTTCCTGCAAAGGAACGGTTTATCCGAGAAGAACGAAATTTGGTGAGCCATTTTGGATTCGTGTACTGATCATTGCCTGCAAGTATCATCACGATTGGGTGAAAAAATGTATGCTGAGATTTCAGGAAACTCATAGTTTTTTGGAAGCTTTCAACCCCTTTCAATGAAAGTGATTCTCGTCAGTCTCTGCTTGGGGCTACTTCAATAGGACACAAACCACAGCGATAGAACTTGGAACTACATTATTGTGCCAAGTTTCAAAGAGCTAGCCCAAACCGTGTTTGATTTAGAGTTCCAACTACATGTATCTATATAGGAGAAAACAGGGTGATACCTAAACATGAAAACGGTTCCTGCAAAGGAACAGTTTAAATGAGATGAACGAAATTTGGTGAGCCAAGTGGGATTGGTGTACTGATCATTACCTGCAAGTATCATCAAGATTGGGTGAAAAAAGTTTTGCTGAGATTTCATGAAACTCGTAGTTTTTTGGAAGCTTGGCAACCCCCTTTCAATGAAAGTGATTCTCGTCAGTCTCTGCTTGGGGCTACTTCAATAGGACACAAACCATAGCGATAGAACTTGGAACTACAGTATTGTGCCAATTTTCAAGAGCTAGCACAAACCGTGTTTAATTTAGAGTTCCAACTACATGTATCCATATAGGAGAAAACAGAGTGAAACCTAAACATGAAAACGGTTCCTGCAAAGGAACGGTTTAACCGAGAAGAACGAAATTTGGTGAGCCAAGTGGGATTGGTGGACTGACCCTTACCTGCAAGTATCATCAAGATTGGGTGAAAAAAAGTTTTCCTGAGATTTCAGGAAACTCGTAGTTTTTTGGAAGCTTGGCAACCCCTTTCAATGAAAGTGATTCTCGTCAGTCTCTGCTTGGGGCTACTTCAATAGGACACAAACCATAGCGATAGAACGTGGAACTACATTATTGTGCCAAGTATCAAAGAGCTACCACAAACCGTGTTTGATTTAGAGTTCCAACTACATGTATCCATATAGGAGAAAACAGAGTGAAACCTAAACATGAAAACGGTTCCTGCAAAGGAAGGGTTTAACCGAGAAGAACGAAATTTGGTGAGCCAATTGGGATTCGTGTACTGATCATTGCCTGCAAGTATCATCAAGATTGGGTGAAAAAATGTATGCTGAGATTTCAGGAAACTCGTAGTTTTTTGGAAGCTTGTCAACCCCTTTCAATGAAAGTGATTCTCGTCAGTCTCTGCTTGGGGCTACTTCAATAGGACACAAACCATAGCGATAGAACTTGGAACTACATTATTGTGCCAAGTTTCAAAGAGCTAGCGCAAACCGTGTTTGATTTAGAGTTCCAACTACATGTATCTATATAGGAGAAAACAGAGTGAAACCTAAACATGAAAACGGTTCCTGCAAAGGAACGGTTTAAACGAGATGAACGAAATTTGGTGAGCCAAGTGGGATTGGTGTACTGATCATTACCTGCAAGTATCATCAAGATTGGGTGAAAAAAGGTTTGCTGAGATTTCATGAAACTCGTAGTTTTTTGGAAGCTTGGCAACCCCTTTCAATGAAAGTGATTCTCCTCAGTCTCTGCTTGGGGCTAATTTAATAGGACACAAACCATAGCGATAGAAATTGGAACTACATTATTGTGCCAAGTTCAAAGAGCTAGCACAAACCGTGTTTGATTTAGAGTTCCAACTACATGTATCCATATAGGAGAAAACAGAGTGAAACCTAAACATGAAAACGGTTCCTGCAAAGGAACGGTTTATCCGAGAAGAACGAAATTTGGTGAGCCATTTTGGATTCGTGTACTGATCATTGCCTGCAAGTATCATCACGATTGGGTGAAAAAATGTATGCTGAGATTTCAGGAAACTCGTAGTTTTTTGGAAGCTTTCAACCCCTTTCAATGAAAGTGATTCTCGTCAGTCTCTGCTTGGGGGTACTTCAATAGGACACATACCATAGCGATAGAACTTGGAACTACATTATTGTGCCAAGTTTCAAAGAACTAGCACAAACCGTGTTTGATTTAGAGTTCCAACTACATGTATCTATATAGGAGAAAACAGGATGATACCTAAATATGAAAACGGTTCCTGCAAAGGAACGGTTTAAACGAGATGAACGAAATTTTGTGAGCCAAGTGGGATTGGTGTACTGATCATTATCTGCAAGTATCATCAAGATTGGGTGAAAAAAGGTTTGCTGAGATTTCATGAAACTCGTAGTTTTTTGGAAGCTTGGCAACCCCTTTCAATGAAAGTGATTCTCGTCAGTCTCTGCTTGGGGCTAGTTTAATAGGACACAAACCATAGCGATAGAACTTTTAACTACAGTATTTTGCCAATTTTCAAGAGCTAGCACAAACCGTGTTTAATTTAGAGTTCCAACTACATGTATCCATATAGGAGAAAACAGAGTGAAACCTAAACATGAAAACGGTTCCTGCAAAGGAACGGTTTAACGAGAAGAACGAAATTTGGTGAGCCAAGTGGGATTGGTGTACTGATCATTACCTGCAAGTATCATCAAGATTGGGTGAAAAAAGGTTTGCTGAGATATCAGGAAACTCGTAGTTTTTTGGAAGCTTGGCAACCCCTTTCAATGAAAGTGATTCTCGTCAGTCTCTGCTTGGGGCTACTTCAATAGGACACAAACCATAGCGATAGAACTTGGAACTACATTATTGTGCCAAGTTTCAAAGAGCTAGCGCAAACCGTGTTTGATTTAGAGTTCCAATTACATGTATCTATATAGGAGAAAACAGAGTGTAACCTAAACATGAAAACGGTTCCTGCAAAGGAACGGATTAACCGAGATGAACGAAATTTGGTGAGCCAAGTGGGATTGGTGTACTGATCATTACCTGCAAGTATCATCAAATTGGGTGAAAAAATGTTTGCTGAGATTTCAGGAAACTCGTAGTTTTTTGGAAGCTTGGCAACCCCTTTCAATGAAAATGATTCTCGTCAGTCTCTGCTTGGGGCTACTTCAATAGGACACAAACCATAGCGATAGAACTTGGAACTACATTATTGTGCCAAGTTTCAAAGAGCTAGCACAAACCGTGTTTTATTTAGAGTTCCAACTACATGTATCCATCTAGGAGAAAACAGAGTGAAACCTAAACATGAAAAACGGTTCCTGCAAAGGAACGGTTTAACCAAGAAGAACGAAATTTGGTGAGCCAAGTGGGATTGGTGTACTGATCATGCCCTGCAAGTATCATCAAGATTGGGTGAAAAAAGGTTTGCTGAGATTTCAGGAAACTCGTAGTTTTTTGGAAGCTTGGCAACCCCTTTCAATGAAAGTCATTCTCGTCAGTCTCTGCTTGGGGCTACTTTAATAGGACACTAACCAGAGCGATAGAACTTGGAACTACATTATTGTGCCAAGTTTCAAAGAGCTAGCACAAACCGTGTTTGATTTAGAGTTCCAACTACATGTATCCATCTAGGAGAAAACAGAGTGAAACCTAAACATGAAAACGGTTCCTGCAAAGGAACGGTTTAACCGAGAAGAACGAAATTTGGTGAGCCAAGTGGGATTGGTGTACTGATCATGACCTGCAAGTATCATCAGATTGGGTGAAAAAAGGTTTGCTGAGATTTCAGGAAACTCGTAGATTTTTGGAAGCTTGGCAACCCCTTTCAATGAAAGTGATTCTCGTCAGGCTCTGCTAGGGGCTACTTCAATAGGACACAAACCATAGCGATAGAACTTGGAACTACATTATTGTGCCAAGTTTCAAAGAGCTAGCACAAACCGTGTTTGATTTAGAGTTCCAACTACATGTATCCATATAGGAGAAAACAGAGTGAAACCTAAACATGAAAACGGTTCCTGCAAAGGAACGGTTTAACCGAGAAGAACGAAATTTGGTGAGCCAAGTGGGATTGGTGTACTGATCATTACCTGCAAGTATCATCAAGATTGGTGAAAAAAGGTTTGCTGAGATTTCAGGAAACTCGTAGATTTTTGGAAGCTTGTCAACCCCTTTCAATGAAAGTGATTCTCGTCAGGCTCTGCTTGGGGCTACTTTAATAGGACACAAACCATAGCGATAGAACTTGGAACTACATTATTGTGCCAAGTTTCAAAGAGCTAGCGCAAACCGTGTTTGATTTAGAGTTCCAACTACATGTATCTATATAGGAGAAAACAGAGTGAAACCTAAACATGAAAACGGATCCTGCAAAGGAACGGTTTAAACGAGATGAACGAAATTTGGTGAGCCAAGTTGGATTGGTGTACTGATCGTCACCTGCAAGTATCATCAAGATTGGGTGAAAAAAGGTTTGCTGAGATTTCATGAAACTCGTAGTTTTTTGGAAGCTTGGCAACCCTTTCAATGAAAGCTATTCTGGTCAGTCTCTGCTTGGGGCTACTATAATAGGACACAAACCAAAGCGTTAGAACTTGGAACTACATTATTGTGCCAATTTTCAAGAGCTAGCACAAACCGTGTTTGATTTAGAGTTCCAACTACATGTATCCATATAGGAGAAAACAGAGTGAAACCTAAACATGAAAACGGTTCCTGCAAAGGAACGGTTTAACCGAGAAGAACGAAATTTGGTGAGCCAAGTGGGATTGGTGTACTGATCATGACCTGCAAGTATCATCAAGATTGGGTGAAAAAAGGTTTGCTGAGATTTCAGGAAACTCGTAGTTTTTTGGAAGCTTGGCAACCCCTCTCAATGAAAGTGATTCTCGTCAGTCTCTGCTTGGGGCTACTTCAATAGGACACAAACTATAGCGATAGAACTTGGAACTACATTATTGTGCCAAGTTTCAAAGAGCTAGCACAAACCGTGTTTGATTTAGAGTTCCAACTACATGTATCCATCTAGGAGAAAACAGAGTGAAACCTAAACATGAAAACGGTTCCTGCAAAGGAACGGTTAACCGAGAAGAACGAAATTTGGTGAGCCAAGTGGGATTGGTGTACTGATCATGACCTGCAAGTATCATCAAGATTGGGTGAAAAAAGGTTTGCTGAGATTTCAGGAAACTCGTAGTTTTTTGGAAGCTTGTCAACCCCTTTCAATGAAAGTGATTCTCGTCAGTCTCTGCTTGGGGCTACTTTAATAGGACACTAACCAGAGCGATAGAACTTGGAACTACATTATTGTGCCAAGTTTCAAAGAGCTAGCACAAACCGTGTTTGATTTAGAGTTCCAACTACATGTATCCATATAGGAGAAAACAGAGTGAAACCTAAACATGAAAACGGTTCCTGCAAAGGAACGGTTTAACCGAGAAGAACGAAATTTGGTGAGCCAAGTGGGATTGGTGTACTGATCATTACCTGCAAGTATCATCAAGATTGGGTGAAAAAAGTTTTGCTGAGATTTCAGGAAACTCGTAGATTTTTGGAAGCTTGGCAACCCCTTTCAATGAAAGTGATTCTCGTCAGGCTCTGCTTGGGGCTACTTCAATAGGACACAAACCATAGCGATAGAACTTGTAACTACATTATTGTGCCAAGTTTCAAAGAGCTAGCACAAACCGTGTTTGATTTAGAGTTCCAACTACATGTATCCATATAGGAGAAAACAGAGTGAAACCTAAACATGAAAACGGTTCCTGCAAAGGAACGGTTTAACCGAGAAGAACGAAATTTGGTGAGCCAAGTGGGATTGGTGTACTGATCATGACCTGCAAGTATCATCAAGATTGGGTGAAAAAAGGTTTGCTGAGATTTCAGGAAACTCGTAGATTTTTGGAAGCTTGGCAACCCCTTTCAATAAAAGTGATTCTCGTCAGGCTCTGCTTGGGGCTACTTCAATAGGACACAAACCATAGCGATAGAACTTGGAACTACATTATTGTGCCAAGTTTCAAAGAGGTAGCACAAACCGTTTTTGATTTAGAGTTCCAACTACATGTTTCCATATAGGAGAAAACAGAGTGAAACCTAAACATGAAAACGGTTCCTGCAAAGGAACGGTTTAACCGAGATGAACGAAATTTGGTGAGCCAAGTGGGATAGGTGTACTGATCATGACCTGCAAGTATCATCAAGATTGGGTGAAAAAAGGTTTGCTGAGATTTCAGGAAACTCGTAGTTTTTTGGAAGTTTGTCAACCCCTTTCAATGAAAGTGATTCTCGTCAGTCTCTGCTTGTGGCTACTTCAATAGGACACAAACCATAGCGATAGAACTTGGAACTACATTATTGTGCCAAGTTTCAAAGAGCTAGCGCAAACCGTGTTTGATTTATTGTTCCAACTACATGTATCTATATAGGAGAAAACAGAGTGAAACCTAAACATGAAAACGGTTCCTGCAAAGGAACGGTTTAACCGAGAAGAACGAAATTTGGTGAGCCAAGTGGGATTGGTGTACTGATCATGACCTGCAAGTATCATCAAGATTGGGTGAAAAAAGGTTTGCTGAGATTTCAGGAAACTCGTAGGTTTTTGGAAGCTTGTCAACCCCTTTCAATGAAAGTGATTCTCGTCAGTCTCTGCTTGGGGCTACTTCAATAGGACACAAACCATAGCGATAGAACTTGGAACTACATTATTGTGCCAAGTTTCAAAGAGCTAGCACAAACCGTGTTTGATTTAGAGTTCCAACTACATGTATCCATCTAGGAGAAAACAGAGTGAAACCTAAACATGAAAACGGTTCCTGCAAAGGAACGGTTTAACCGAGAAGAACGAAATTTGGTGAGCCAAGTGGGATTGGTGTACTGATACTTACCTGCAAGTGTCATCAAGATTGGGTGAAAAAAGGTTTGCAGAGATTTCAGGAAACTCGTAGATTTTTGGAAGCTTGGAAACCCCTTTCAATGAAAGTGATTCTCGTCAGTCTCTGCTTGGGGCTACTTCAATAGGACACAAACCACAGCGATAGAACTTGGAACTACATTATTGTGCCAAGTTTCAAAGAGCTAGCACAAACCGTGTTTGATTTAGAGTTCCAACTACATGTATCCATCTAGGAGAAAACAGAGTGAAACCTAAACATGAAAACGGTTCCTGCAAAGGAACAGTTTAACCGAGAAGAACGAAATTTTTTGAGCCAAGTGGGATTGGTGTACTGATCATTACCTGCAAGTATCATCAAGATTGGGTGAAAAAAGGTTTGCTGAGATTTCAGGAAACTCGTAGTTTTTTGGAAGCTTGGCAACCCCTTTCAATGAAAGTGATTCTCGTCAGTCTCTGCTTGGGGTTACTTCAATAGGACACAAAGCATAGCGATAGAACTTGGAACTACATTATTGTGCCAACTTTCAAAGAGCTAGCACAAACTTTGATTTAGAGTTCCAACTACATGTATCCATATAGGAGAAAAGAGAGTGAAACCTAAACATGAAACGGTTCCTGCCATGGAACGGTTTAACCGAGATGAACGAAATTTGGTGAGCCAAGTGGGATTGGTGTACTGAACATTACCTGCAAGTATCATCAAGATTGGGTGAAAAAAGGTTTGCTGAGATTTCATGGAAACTCGTAGTTTTTTGGAAGCTTGGCAACCCCTTTCAATGAAAGTCATTCTCGTCAGTCTCTGCTTGGGGCTACTTTAATAGGACACAAACCATAGCGATAGAACTTGGAACTACATTATTTTGCCAAGTTTCAAGAGCTAGCACAAACCATGTTTGATTTAGAGTTCCAACTACATATATCCACATAGGAGAAAACAGAGTGAAACCTAAACATGAAAACGGTTCCTGCAAAGGAACGGTTTAACCGAGAAGAACGAAATTTGGTGAGCCAAGTGGGATTGGTGTACTGATCATTACCTGCAAGTATCATCAAGATTGGGTGAAAAAAGGTTTGCTGAGATATCAGGAAACTCGTAGTTTTTTGGAAGCTTGGCAACCCCTTTCAATGAAAGTGATTCTCGTCAGTCTCTGCTTGGGGCTACTTCAATAGGACACAAACCATAGCGATAGAACTTGGAACTACATTATTGTGCCAAGTTTCAAAGAGCTAGCGCAAACCGTGTTTGATTTAGAGTTCCAACTACATGTATCTATATAGGAGAAAACAGAGTGAAACCTAAACATGAAAACGTTTCCTGCAAAGGAACGGTTTAATCCGAGAAGAACGAAATTTGGTGAGCCAATTGGGATTCGTGTACTGATCCATTGCCTGCAAGTATCATTAAGATTGGGTGAAAAAATGTATGCTGAGATTTTCAGGAAACTCGTAGTTTTTTGGAAGCTTGTCAACCCCCTTTTCAATGAAAGTGATTCTCGTCAGTCTCTTCTTGGGGCTACTTCAATAGGACACAAACCATAGCGATAGAACTTGGAACTACATTATTGTGCCAAGTTTCAAGGAGCTAGCACAAACCGTTTTTGATTTAGAGTTCCAACTACATGTTTCCATATAGGAGAAAACAGAGTGAAACCTAAACATGAAAACGGTTCCTGCAAAGGAACGGTTTAACCGAGAAGAACGAAATTTGGTGAGCCAAGTGGGATTGGTGTACTGATCATTACATGCAAGTATCATCAAGATTGGGTGAAAAAAGGTTTGCTGAGATTTCAGGAAACTCGTAGTTTTTTGGAAGCTTTGCAACCCCTTTCAATGAAAGTGATTCTCGTCAGTCTCTGCTTGGGGCTACTTCAATAGGACACAAACCATAGCGATAGAACTTGGAACTACATTATTGTGCCAAGTTTCAAAGAGCTAGCACAAACCGTGTTTGATTTAGAGTTCCAACTACATGTATCCATATAGGAGAAAACAGAGTGAAACCTAAACATGAAAACGGTTCCTGCAAAGGAAGGGTTTAACCGAGAAGAACGAAATTTGGTGAGCCAAGTGGGATTGGTGTACTGATCATGACCTGCAAGTATCATCAAGATTGGGTGAAAAAAGGTTTGCTGAGATTTCAGGAAACTCGTAGTTTTTTGGAAGCTTGGCAACCCCTTTCATTGAAAGTGATTCTCGTCAGTTTCTGCTTGGGGCTACTTCAATAGGACACAAACCATAGCGATAGAACTTGGAACTACATTATTGTGCCAAGTTTCAAAGAGCTAGCACAAACCGTGTTTGATTTAGAGTTCCAACTACATGTATCCATCTAGGAGAAAACAGAGTGAAACCTAAACATGAAAACGGTTCCTGCAAAGGAACGGTTTAACCGAGAAGAACGAAATTTGGTGAGCCCAGTGGGATGGTGTACTGATCATGACCTGCAAGTATCATCAAGATTGGGTGAAAAAAGGTTTGCTGAGATTTCAGGAAACTCGTAGATTTTTGGAAGCTTGGCAACCCCTTTGAATGAAAGTGATTCTCCTCAGTCTCTGCTTTGGGCTACTTTAATAGGACACTAACCATAGCGATAGAACTTGGAACTACATTATTGTGCCAAGTTTCAAAGAGCTAGCACAAACCGTGTTTGATTTAGAGTTCCAACTACATGTATCCATATAGGAGAAAACAGAGTGAAACCTAAACATGAAAACGGTTCCTGCAAAGGAACGGTTTAACCGAGAAGAACGAAATTTGGTGAGCCAAGTGGGATTGGTGTACTGATCATTACCTGCAAGTATCATCAAGATTGGGTGAAAAAAGGTTTGCTGAGATTTCAGGAAACTCGTAGATTTTTGGAAGCTTGGCAACCCCTTTCAATGAAAGTGATTCTCGTCAGGCTCTGCTTGGGGCTACTTCAATAGGACACAAACCATAGTGATAGAACTTGGAACTACATTATTGTGCCAAGTTTCAAAGAGCTAGCACAAACCGTGTTTGATTTAGAGTTCCAACTACATGTATCCATCTAGGAGAAAACAGAGTGAAACCTAAACATGAAAACGGTTCCTGCAAAGGAACGGTTTAACCGAGAAGAACGAAATTTGGTGAGCCAAGTGGGATGGTGTACTGATCATGACCTGCAAGTATCATCAAGATTGGGTGAAAAAAGGTTTGCTGAGATTTCAGGAAACTCGTAGATTTTTGGAAGCTTGGCAACCCCTTTGAATGAAAGTGATTCTCCTCAGTCTCTGCTTTGGGCTACTTTAATAGGACACTAACCATAGCGATAGAACTTGGAACTACATTATTGTGCCAAGTTTCAAAGAGCTAGCACAAACCGTGTTTGATTTAGAGTTCCAACTACATGTATCCATATAGGAGAAAACAGAGTGAAACCTAAACATGAAAACGGTTCCTGCAAAGGAACGGTTTAACCGAGAAGAACGAAATTTGGTGAGCCAAGTGGGATTGGTGTACTGATCATTACCTGCAAGTATCATCAAGATTGGGTGAAAAAAGGTTTGCTGAGATTTCAGGAAACTCGTAGATTTTTGGAAGCTTGGCAACCCCTTTCAATGAAAGTGATTCTCGTCAGGCTCTGCTTGGGGCTAATTCAATAGGACACAAACCATAGCGATAGAACTTGGAACTACATTATTGTGCCAAGTTTCAAAGAGCTAGCACAAACCGTGTTTGATTTAGAGTTCCAACTACATGTATCCATATAGGAGAAAACAGAGTGAAACCTAAACATGAAAACGGTTCCTGCAAAGGAACGGTTTAACCGAGAAGAACGAAATTTGGAGAGCCAAGTGGGATTGGTGTACTGATCATTACCTGCAAGTATCATCAAGATTGGGTGAAAAAAGGTTTGCTGAGATTTCAGGAAACTCGTAGTTTTTTGGAAGCTTGGCAACCCTTTTAATGAAAGTGATTCTCGTCAGTCTCTGCTTGGGGCTACTTCAATAGGACACAAACCAAAACGATAGAACTTGGAACTACATTATTGTGCCAAGTTTCAAAGAGCTAGCACAAACCGTGTTTGATTTAGAGTTCCAACTACATGTATCCATCTAGGAGACAACAGAGTGAAACCTAAACATGAAAACGGTTCCTGCAAAGGAACGGTTTAACCGAGAAGAACGAAATTTGGTGCGCCAAGTGGGATTGGTGTACTGATCATGACCTGCAAGTATCATCAAGATTGGGTGAAAAAAGGTTTGCTGAGATTTCAGGAAACTCGTTGATTTTTGGAAGCTTGGAAACCCCTTTCAATGAAAGTGATTCTCGTCAGTCTCTGCTTGTGGCTACTTCAATAGGACACAAACCATAGCGATAGAACTTGGAACTACATTATTGTGCCAAGTTTCAAAGAGCTAGCACAAACCGTGTTTGATTTAGAGTTCCAACTACATGTATCCATCTAGGAGAAAACAGAGTGAAACCTAAACATCAAAACGGTTCCTGCAAAGGAACGGTTTAACCGAGAAGAACGAAATTTGGTGAGCCAAGTGGGATTGGTGTACTGATCCTTACCTGCAAGTATCATCAAGATTGGGTGAAAAAAGGTTTGCTGAGATTTCAGGAAACTCGTAGTTTTTTGGAAGCTTGGCAACCCCTTTCAATGAAAGTGATTCTCGTCAGTCTCTGCTTGGGGCTACTTCAATAGGACACAAACCATAGCGATAGAACTTGGAACTACATTATTGTGCCAAGTTTCAAAGAGCTAGCACAAACCGTGTTTGATTTAGAGTTCCAACTACATGAATCCATATAAGAGAAAACAGAGTGAAACCTAAACATGAAAACGGTTCCTGCAAAGGAACGGTTTAACCGAGATGAACGAAATTTGGTGAGCCAAGTGGGATTGGTGTACTGATCATTACCTGCAAGTATCATCAAGATTGGGTGAAAAAAGGTTTGCTGAGATTTCATGAAACTCGTAGTTTTTTGGAAGCTTGGCAACCCCTTTCAATGAAAGTGATTCTCGTCAGTCTCTGCTTGGGGCTACTTTAATAGGACACAAACCATAGCGATAGAACTTGGAACTACATTATTGTTCGAATTTTCAAGAGCTAGCACAAACCATGTTTGATTTAGTGTTCCAACTACATATATCCATATAGGAGAAAACAGAGTGAAACCTAAACATGAAAACGGTTCCTGCAAAGGAACGGTTTAACCGAGAAGAACGAAATTTGGTGAGCCAAGTGGGATTGGTGTACTGATCATTACCTGCAAGTATCATCAAGATTGGATGAAAAAAGGTTTGCTGAGATTTCAGGAAACTCGTAGTTTTTGGAAGCTTTGCAACCCCTTTCAATGAGAATGATTCTCGTCAGTCTCTGCATGGGGCGACTTCAATAGGACACAAACCATAGCGATAGAACTTGGAACTACATTATTGTGCCAAGTTTCAAAGAGCTAGCACAAACCGTGTTTGATTTAGAGTTCCAACTACATGTATCCATCTAGGAGAAAACAGAGTGAAACCTAAACATGAAAACGGTTCCTGCAAAGGAACGGTTTAACCGAGAAGAACGAAATTTGGTGAGCCAAGTGGGATTGGTGTACTGATCATGACCTGCAAGTATCATCAAGATTGGGTGAAAAAAGGTTTGCTGAGATTTCAGGAAACTCGTAGTTTTTTGGAAGCTTGGCAACCCCTTTCAATGAAAGTGATTCTCGTCAGTCTCTGCTTGGGGCTACTTCAATAGGACACAAACCATAGCGATAGAACTTGGAACTACATTATTGTGCCAAGTTTCAAAGAGCTAGCACAAACCGTGTTTGATTTAGAGTTCCAACTACATGTATCCATATAGGAGAAAACAGAGTGAAACCTAAACATGAAAACGGTTCCTACAAAGGAACGGTTTAACCGAGATGAACGAAATTTGGTGAGCCAAGTGGGATTGGTGTACTGATCATTACCTGCAAGTATCATCAAGATTGGGTGAAAAAAGGTTTGCTGAGATTTCATGAAACTCGTAGTTTTTTGGAAGCTTGGCAACCCCTTTCAATGAAAGTGATTCTCGTCAGTCTCTGCTTGGGGCTACTTTAATAGGACACAAACCATAGCGATAGAACTTGGAACTACATTATTGTGCCAATTTTCAAGAGCTAGCACAAACCATGTTTGATTTAGAGTTCCAACTACATATATCCATATAGGAGAAAACAGAGTGAAACCTAAACATGAAAACGGTTCCTGCAAAGGAACGGTTTAACCGAGAAGAACGAAATTTGGTGAGCCAAGTGGGATTGGTGTACTGATCATTTCCTGCAAGTATCATCAAGATTGGGTGAAAAAAGGTTTGCTGAGTTTTCATGAAACTCGTAGTTTTTTGGAAGCTTGGCAACCCCTTTCAATGAAAGTGATTCTCGTCAGTCTCTGCTTGGGGCTACTTTAATAGGACACAAACCATAGCGATAGAACTTGGAACTACATTATTGTGCCAATTTTCAAAGAGCTAGCACAAACCGTGTTTGATTTAGAGTTCCAACTACATGTATCCATATAGGAGAAAACAGAGTGAAACCTAAACATGAAAACGGTTCCTGCAAAGGAACGGTTTATCCGAGAAGAACGAAATTTGGTGAGCCAATTGGGATTCGTGTACTGATCATTGACTGCAAGTATCATCAAGATTGGGTGAAAAAATGTATGCTGAGATTTCAGGAAACTCGTAGTTTTTTGGAAGCTTGTCAACCCCTTTCAATGAAAGTGATTCTCGTCAGTCTCTGCTTGGGGCTACTTCAATAGGACACAAACCATAGCGATAGAACTTGGTACTACATTATTGTGCCAAGTTTCAAGGAGCTAGCACAAACCGTTTTTGATTTAGAGTTCCAACTACATGTTTCCATATAGGAGAAAACAGAGTGAAACCTAAACATGAAAACGGTTCCTGCAAAGGAACGGTTTAACCGAGAAGAACGAAATTTGGTGAGCCAAGTGGGATTGGTGTACTGATCATGACCTGCAAGTATCATCAAGATTGGGTGAAAAAAGGTTTGCTGAGATTTCAGGAAACTCGTCGTTTTTTGGAAGCTTGGCAACCCCTTTCAATGAAGTGATTCTCGTCAGTCTCTGCTTGGGGCTACTTCAATAGGACAAAAACCATAGCGATAGAACTTGGAACTACATTATTGTTCCAAGTTTCAAAGAGCTAGCACAAACCGTGTTTGATTTAGAGTTCCAACTACATGTATCCATATAGGAGAAAACAGAGTGAAACCTAAACATGAAAACGGTTCCTGCAAAGGAACGGTTTAACCGAGAAGAACGAAATTTGGTGAGCCAAGTGGGATTGGTGTACTGATCATTACCTGCAAGTATCATCAAGATTGGGTGAAAAAAGGTTTGCTGAGATTTCAGGAAACTCGTAGATTTTTGGAAGCTTGGCAACCCCTTTCAATGAAAGTGATTCTCGTCAGGCTCTGCTTGGGGCTACTTCAATAGGACACAAACCATAGCGATAGAACTTGGAACTACATTATTGTGCCAAGTTTCAAAGAGCTAGCACAAACCGTGTTTGATTTAGAGTTCCAACTACATGTATCCATATAGGAGAAAACAGAGTGAAACCTAAACATGAAAACGGTTCCTGCAAAGGAACGGTTTAACCGAGAAGAACGAAATTTGGTGAGCCAAGTGGGATTGGTGTACTGATCATGACCTGCAAGTATCATCAAGATTGGGTGAAAAAAGGTTTGCTGAGATTTCAGGAAACTCGTCGTTTTTTGGAAGCTTGGCAACCCCTTTCAATGAAAGTGATTCTCGTCAGTCTCTGCTTGGGGCTACTTCAATAGGACACAAACCATAGCGATAGAACTTGGAACTACATTATTGTGCCAAGTTTCAAAGAGCTAGCACAAACCGTGTTTGATTTAGAGTTCCAACTACATGTATCCATATAGGAGAAAACAGAGTGAAACCTAAACATGAAAACGGTTCCTGCAAAGGAACGGTTTAACCGAGAAGAACGAAATTTGGTGAGCCAAGTGGGATTGGTGTACTGATCATTACCTGCAAGTATCATCAAGATTGGGTGAAAAAAGGTTTGCTGAGATTTCAGGAAACTCGTAGATTTTTGGAAGCTTGGCAACCCCTTTCAATGAAAGTGATTCTCGTCAGGCTCTGCTTGGGGCTACTTCAATAGGACACAAACCATAGCGATAGAACTTGGAACTACATTATTGTGCCAAGTTTCAAAGAGCTAGCACAAACCGTGTTTGATTTAGAGTTCCAACTACATGTATCCATATAGGAGAAAACAGAGTGAAACCTAAACATGAAAACGGTTCCTGCAAAGGAACGGTTTAACCGAGAAGAACGAAATTTGGTGAGCCAAGTGGGATTGGTGTACTGATCATGACCTGCAAGTATCATCAAGATTGGGTGAAAAAAGGTTTGCTGAGATTTCAGGAAACTCGTAGTTTTTTGGAAGCTTGTCAACCCCTTTCAATGAAAGTGATTCTCGTCAGTCTCTGCTTGGGGCTACTTCAATAGGACACAAACCATAGCGATAGAACTTGGAACTACATTATTGTGCCAAGTTTCAAAGAGCTAGCACAAACCGTGTTTGATTTAGAGTTCCAACTACATGTATCCATCTAGGAGAAAACAGAGTGAAACCTAAACATGAAAACGGTACCTGCAAAGGAACGGTTTAACCGAGAAGAACGAAATTTGGTGAGCCAAGTGGGATTGGTGTACTGATACTTACCTGCAAGTGTCATCAAGATTGGGTGAAAAAAGGTTTGCAGAGATTTCAGGAAACTCGTAGATTTTTGGAAGCTTGGAAACCCCTTTCAATGAAAGTGATTCTCGTCAGTCTCTGCTTGGGGCTACTTCAATAGGACACAAACCATAGCGATAGAACTTGGAACTACATTATTGTGCCAAGTTTCAAAGAGCTAGCACAAACCGTGTTTGATTTAGAGTTCCAACTACATGTATCCATCTAGGAGAAAACAGAGTGAAACCTAAACATGAAAACGGTTCCTGCAAAGGAACGGTTTAACCGAGAAGAACGAAATTTGGTGAGCCAAGTGGGATTGGTGTACTGATCATTACCTGCAAGTATCATCAAGATTGGGTGAAAAAAGGTTTGCTGAGATTTCATGAAACTCGTAGTTTTTTGGAAGCTTGGCAACCCCTTTCAATGAAAGTCATTCTCGTCAGTCTCTGCTTGGGGCTACTTTAATAGGACACAAACCATAGCGATAGAACTTGGAACTACATTATTGTGCCAAGTTTCAAGAGCTAGCACAAACCATGTTTGATTTAGAGTTCCAACTACATATATCCACATAGGAGAAAACAGAGTGAAACCTAAACATGAAAACGGTTCCTGCAAAGGAACGGTTTAACCGAGAAGAACGAATTTGGTGAGCCAAGCGGGATTGGTGTACTGATCATTACCTGCAAGTATCATCAAGATTGGGTGAAAAAAGGTTTGCTGAGATATCAGGAAACTCGTAGTTTTTTGGAAGCTTGGCAACCCCTTTCAATGAAAGTGATTCTCGTCAGTCTCTGCTTGGGCTACTTCAATAGGACACAAACCATAGCGATAGAACTTGGAACTACATTATTGTGCCAAGTTTCAAAGAGCTAGCGCAAACCGTGTTTGATTTAGATTTCCAACTACATGTATCTATATAGGAGAAAACAGAGTGAAACCTAAACATGAAAACGTTTCCTGCAAAGGAACGGTTTATCCGAGAAGAACGAAATTTGGTGAGCCAATTGGGATTCGTGTACTGATCATTGCCTGCAAGTATCATTAAGATTGGGTGAAAAAATGTATGCTGAGATTTCAGGAAACTCGTAGTTTTTTGGAAGCTTGTCAACCCCTTTCAATGAAAGTGATTCTCGTCAGTCTCTGCTTGGGGCTACTTCAATAGGACACAAACCATAGCGATAGAACTTGGAACTACATTATTGTGCCAAGTTTCAAGGAGCTAGCACAAACCGTTTTTGATTTAGAGTTCCAACTACATGTTTCCATATAGGAGAAAACAGAGTGAAACCTAAACATGAAAACGGTTCCTGCAAAGGAACGGTTTAACCGAGAAGAACGAAATTTGGTGAGCAAAGTGGGATTGGTGTACTGATCATTACATGCAAGTATCATCAAGATTGGGTGAAAAAAGGTTTGCTGAGATTTCAGGAAACTCGTAGTTTTTTGGAAGCTTTGCAACCCCTTTCAATGAAAGTGATTCTCGTCAGTCTCTGCTTGGGGCTACTTCAATAGGACACAAACCATAGCGATAGAACTTGGAACTACATTATTGTGCCACGTTTCAAAGAGCTAGCACAAACCGTGTTTGATTTAGAGCTCCAACTACATGTATCCATCTAGGAGAAAACAGAGTGAAACCTAAACATGAAAACGGTTCCTGCAAAGGAACGGTTTAACCGAGAAGAACGAAATTTGGTGAGCCAAGTGGGATGGTGTACTGATCATGACCTGCAAGTATCATCAAGATTGGGTGAAAAAAGGTTTGCTGAGATTTCAGGAAACTCGTAGATTTTTGGAAGCTTGGCAACCCCTTTGAATGAAAGTGATTCTCCTCAGTCTCTGCTTTGGGCTACTTTAATAGGACACTAACCATAGCGATAGAACTTGGAACTACATTATTGTGCCAAGTTTCAAAGAGCTAGCACAAACCGTGTTTGATTTAGAGTTCCAACTACATGTATCCATATAGGAGAAAACAGAGTGAAACCTAAACATGAAAACGGTTCCTGCAAAGGAACGGTTTAACCGAGAAGAACGAAATTTGGTGAGCCAAGTGGGATTGGTGTACTGATCATTACCTGCAAGTATCATCAATATTGGGTGAAAAAAGGTTTGCTGAGATTTCAGGAAACTCGTAGATTTTGGAAGCTTGGCAACCCCTTTCAATGAAAGTGATTCTCGTCAGGCTCTACTTGGGGCTAATTCAATAGGACACAAACCATAGCGATAGAACTTGGAACTACATTATTGTGCCAAGTTTCAAAGAGCTAGCACAAACCGTGTTTGATTTAGAGTTCCAACTACATGTATCCATATAGGAGAAAACAGAGTGAAACCTAAACATGAAAACGGTTCCTGCAAAGGAACGGTTTAACCGAGAAGAACGAAATTTGGAGAGCCAAGTGGGATTGGTGTACTGATCATTACCTGCAAGTATCATCAAGATTGGGTGAAAAAAGGTTTGCTGAGATTTCAGGAAACTCGTAGTTTTTTGGAAGCTTGGCAACCCTTTTAATGAAAGTGATTCTCGTCAGTCTCTGCTTGGGGCTACTTCAATAGGACACAAACCAAAACGATAGAACTTGGAACTACATTATTGTGCCAAGTTTCAAAGAGCTAGCACAAACCGTGTTTGATTTAGAGTTCCAACTACATGTATCCATCTAGGAGACAACAGAGTGAAACCTAAACATGAAAACGGTTCCTGCAAAGGAACGGTTTAACCGAAAAGAACGAAATTTGGTGAGCCAAGTGGGATTGGTGTACTGATCATGACCTGCAAGTATCATCAAGATTGGGTGAAAAAAGGTTTGCTGAGATTTCAGGAAACTCGTAGTTTTTTGGAAGCTTGTCAACCCCTTTCAATGAAAGTGATTCTCGTCAGTCTCTGCTTGGGGCTACTTCAATAGGAACACAAACCATAGCGATAGAACTTGGAACTACATTATTGTGCCAAGTTTCAAAGAGCTAGCACAAACCGTGTTTGATTTAGAGTTCCAACTACATGTATCCATCTAGGAGAAAACAGAGTGAAACCTAAACATGAAAACGGTTCCTGCAAAGAAACGGTTTAACCGAGAAGAACGAAGTTTGGTGAGCCAAGTGGGATTGGTGTACTGATCCTTACCTGCAAGTATCATCAAGATTGGGTGAAAAAAGGTTTGCAGAGATTTCAGGAAACTCGTTGATTTTTGGAAGCTTGGAAACCCCTTTCAATGAAAGTGATTCTCGTCAGTCTCTGCTTGTGGCTACTTCAATAGGACACAAACCATAGCGATAGAACTTGGAACTACATTATTGTGCCAAGTTTCAAAGAGCTAGCACAAACCGTGTTTGATTTAGAGTTCCAACTACATGTTTCCATATAGGAGAAAACAGAGTGAAACCTAAACATGAAAACGGTTCCTGCAAAGGAACGTTTAACCGAGAAGAACGAAATTTGGTGAGCCAAGTGGGATTGGTGTACTGATCATGACCTGCAAGTATCATCAAGATTGGGTGAAAAAAGGTTTGCTGAGATTTCAGGAAACTCGTAGTTTTTTGGAAGCTTGGCAACCCCTTTCAATGAAAGTGATTCTCGTCAGTCTCTGCTTGGGGCTACTTCAATAGGACACAAACCATAGCGATAGAACTTGGAACTACATTATTGTGCCAAGTTTCAAAGAGCTAGCACAAACCGTGTTTGATTTAGAGTTCCAACTACATGAATCCATATAAGAGAAAACAGAGTGAAACCTAAACATGAAAACGGTTCCTGCAAAGGAACGGTTTAACCGAGATGAACGAAATTTGGTGAGCCAAGTGGGATTGGTGTACTGATCATTACCTGCAAGTATCATCAAGATTGGGTGAAAAAAGGTTTGCTGAGATTTCATGAAACTCGTAGTTTTTTGGAAGCTTGGCAACCCCTTTCAATGAAAGTGATTCTCGTCAGTCTCTGCTTGGGGCTACTTTAATAGGACACAAACCATAGCGATAGAACTTGGAACTACATTATTGTTCGAATTTTCAAGAGCTAGCACAAACCATGTTTGATTTAGTGTTCCAACTACATATATCCATATAGGAGAAAACAGAGTGAAACCTAAACATGAAAACGGTTCCTGCAAAAGAACGGTTTAACCGAGAAGAACGAAATTTGGTGAGCCAAGTGGGATTGGTGTACTGATCATTACCTGCAAGTATCATCAAGATTGGGTGAAAAAAGGTTTGCTGAGATTTCAGGAACTCGTAGTTTTTGGAAGCTTTGCAACCCCTTTCAATGAGAATGATTCTCGTCAGTCTCTGCATGGGGCGACTTCAATAGGACACAAACCATAGCGATAGAACTTGGAACTACATTATTGTGCCAAGTTTCAAAGAGCTAGCACAAACCGTGTTTGATTTAGAGTTCCAACTACATGTATCCATCTAGGAGAAAACAGAGTGAAACCTAAACATGAAAACGGTTCCTGCAAAGGAACGGTTTAACCGAGAAGAACGAAATTTGGTGAGCCAAGTGGGATTGGTGTACTGATCATGACCTGCAAGTATCATCAAGATTGGGTGAAAAAAGGTTTGCTGAGATTTCATGAAACTCGTAGTTTTTTGGAAGCTTGGCAACCCCTTTCAATGAAAGTGATTCTCGTCAGTCTCTGCTTGGGGCTACTTTAATAGGACACAAACCATAGCGATAGAACTTGGAACTACATTATTGTGCCAATTTTCAAGAGCTAGCACAAACCATGTTTGATTTAGAGTTCCAACTACATATATCCATATAGGAGAAAACAGAGTGAAACCTAAACATGAAAACGGTTCCTGCAAAGGAACGGTTTATCCGAGAAGAACGAAATTTGGTGAGCCAAGTGGGATTGGTGTACTGATCATTACCTGCAAGTATCATCAAGATTGGGTGAAAAAAGGTTTGCTGAGATATCAGGAAACTCGTAGTTTTTTGGAAGCTTGGCAACCCCTTTCAATGAAAGTGATTCTCGTCAGTCTCTGCTTGGGGCTACTTCAATAGGACACAAAACATAGCGATAGAACTTGGAACTACATTATTGTGCCAAGTTTCAAAGAGCTAGCGCAAACCGTGTTTGATTTAGAGTTCCAACTACATGTATCTATATAGGAGAAAACAGAGTGAAACCTAAACATGAAAACGGTTCCTGCAAAGGAACGGTTTATCCGAGAAGAACGAAATTTGGTGAGCCAATTGGGATTCGTGTACTGATCATTGCCTGCAAGTATCATCAAGATTGGGTGAAAAAATGTATGCTGAGATTTCAGGAAACTCGTAGTTTTTGGAAGCTTGTCAACCCCTTTCAATGAAAGTGATTCTCGTCAGTCTCTGCTTGGGGCTACTTCAATCGGACACAAACCATAGCGATAGAACTTGGAACTACATATTGTGCCAAGTTTCAAGGAGCTAGCACAAACCGTTTTTGATTTAGAGTTCCAACTACATGTTTCCATATAGGAGAAAACAGAGTGAAACCTAAACATGAAAACGGTTCCTGCAAAGGAACGGTTTAACCGAGAAGAACGAAATTTGGTGAGCCAAGTGGGATTGGTGTACTGATCATTACATGCAAGTATCATCAAGATTGGGTGAAAAAAGGTTTGCTGAGATTTCAGGAAACTCGTAGTTTTTTGGAAGCTTTGCAACCCCTTTCAATGAAAGTGATTCTTGTCAGTCTCTGCTTGGGGCTACTTCAATAGGACACAAACCATAGTGATAGAACTTGGAACTACATTATTGTGCCAAGTTTCAAAGAGCTAGCACAAACCGTGTTTGATTTAGAGTTCCAACTACATGTATCCATATAGGAGAAAACAGAGTGAAACCTAAACATGAAACCGGTTCCTGCAAAGGAACGGTTTAACCGAGAAGAACGAAATTTGGTGAGCCAAGTGGGATTGGTGTACTGATCATGACCTGCAAGTATCATCAAGATTGGGTGAAAAAAGGTTTGCTGAGATTTCAGGAAACTCGTAGTTTTTTGGAAGCTTGGCAACCCCTTTCATTGAAAGTGATTCTCGTCAGTTTCTGCTTGGGGCTACTTCAATAGGACACAAACCATAGCGATAGAACTTGGAACTACATTATTGTGCCAAGTTTCAAAGAGCTAGCACAAACCGTGTTTGATTTAGAGTTCCAACTACATGTATCCATCTAGGAGAAAACAGAGTGAAACCTAAACATGAAAACGGTTCCTGCAAAGGAACGGTTTAACCGAGAAGAACGAAATTTGGTGAGCCAAGTGGGATGGTGTACTGATCATGACCTGCAAGTATCATCAAGATTGGGTGCAAAAAGGTTTGCTGAGATTTCAGGAAACTCGTAGATTTTTGGAAGCTTGGCAACCCCTTTGAATGAAAGTGATTCTCCTCAGTCTCTGCTTTGGGCTACTTTAATAGGACACTAACCATAGCGATAGAACTTGGAACTACATTATTGTGCCAAGTTTCAAAGAGCTAGCACAAACCGTGTTTGATTTAGAGTTCCAACTACATGTATCCATATAGGAGAAAACAGAGTGAAACCTAAACATGAAAACGGTTCCTGCAAAGGAACGGTTTAACCGAGAAGAACGAAATTTGGTGAGCCAAGTGGGATTGGTGTACTGATCATTACCTGCAAGTATCATCAAGATTGGGTGAAAAAAGGTTTGCTGAGATTTCATGAAACTCGTAGTTTTTTGGAAGCTTGGCAACCCCTTTCAATGAAAGTGATTCTCGTCAGTCTCTGCTTGGGGCTACTTTAATAGGACACAAACCATAGCGATAGAACTTGGAACTACATTATTGTTCGAATTTTCAAGAGCTAGCACAAACCATGTTTGATTTAGTGTTCCAACTACATATATCCATATAGGAGAAAACAGAGTGAAACCTAAACATGAAAACGGTTCCTGCAAAGGAACGGTTTAACCGAGAAGAACGAAATTTGGTGAGCCAAGTGGGATTGGTGTACTGATCATTACCTGCAAGTATCATCAAGATTGGGTGAAAAAAGGTTTGCTGAGATTTCAGGAAACTCGTAGTTTTTGGAAGCTTTGCAACCCCTTTCAATGAGAATGATTCTCGTCAGTCTCTGCATGGGGCGACTTCAATAGGACACAAACCATAGCGATAGAACTTGGAACTACATTATTGTGCCAAGTTTCAAAGAGCTAGCACAAACCGTGTTTGATTTAGAGTTCCAACTACATGTATCCATCTAGGAGAAAACAGAGTGAAACCTAAACATGAAAACGGTTCCTGCAAAGGAACGGTTAACCGAGAAGAACGAAATTTGGTGAGCCAAGTGGGATTGGTGTACTGATCATGACCTGCAAGTATCATCAAGATTGGGTGAAAAAAGGTTTGCTGAGATTTCAGGAAACTCGTAGTTTTTTGGAAGCTTGGCAACCCCTTTCAATGAAAGTGATTCTCGTCAGTCTCTGCTTGGGGCTACTTCAATAGGACACAAACCATAGCGATAGAACTTGGAACTACATTATTGTGCCAAGTTTCAAAGAGCTAGCACAAACCGTGTTTGATTTAGAGTTCCAACTACATGTATCCATATAGGAGAAAACAGAGTGAAACCTAAACATGAAAACGGTTCCTACAAAGGAACGGTTTAACCGAGATGAACGAAATTTGGTGAGCCAAGTGGGATTGGTGTACTGATCATTACCTGCAAGTATCATCAAGATTGGGTGAAAAAAAGGTTTGCTGAGATTTCATGAAACTCGTAGTTTTTTGGAAGCTTGGCAACCCTTTCAATGAAAGTGATTCTCGTCAGTCTCTGCTTGGGGCTACTTTAATAGGACACAAACCATAGCGATAGAACTTGGAACTACATTATTGTGCCAATTTTCAAGAGCTAGCACAAACCATGTTTGATTTAGAGTTCCAACTACATATATCCATATAGGAGAAAACAGAGTGAAACCTAAACATGAAAACGGTTCCTGCAAAGGAACGGTTTAACCGAGAAGAACGAAATTGGTGAGCCAAGTGGGATTGGTGTACTGATCATGACCTGCAAGTATCATCAAGATTGGGTGAAAAAAGGTTTGCTGAGATTTCAGGAAACTCGTAGTTTTTTGGAAGCTTGGCAACCCCTTTCAATGAAAGTGATTCTCGTCAGTCTCTGCTTGGGGCTACTTCAATAGGACACAAACCATAGCGATAGAACTTGGAACTACATTATTGTGCCAAGTTTCAAAGAGCTAGCACAAACCGTGTTTGATTTAGAGTTCCAACTACATGTATCCATATAGGAGAAAACAGAGTGAAACCTAAACATGAAAACGGTTCCTACAAAGGAACGGTTTAACCGAGATGAACGAAATTTGGTGAGCCAAGTGGGATTGGTGTACTGATCATTACCTGCAAGTATCATCAAGATTGGGTGAAAAAAGGTTTGCTGAGATTTCATGAAACTCGTAGTTTTTTGGAAGCTTGGCAACCCCTTTCAATGAAAGTGATTCTCGTCAGTCTCTGCTTGGGGCTACTTTAATAGGACACAAACCATAGCGATAGAACTTGGAACTACATTATTGTGCCAATTTTCAAGAGCTAGCACAAACCATGTTTGATTTAGAGTTCCAACTACATATATCCATATAGGAGAAAACAGAGTGAAACCTAAACATGAAAACGGTTCCTGCAAAGGAACGGTTTAACCGAGAAGAACGAAATTTGGTGAGCCAAGTGGGATTGGTGTACTGATCATTACCTGCAAGTATCATCAAGATTGGGTGAAAAAAGGTTTGCTGAGATATCAGGAAACTCGTAGTTTTTTGGAAGCTTGGCAACCCCTTTCAATGAAAGTGATTCTCGTCAGTCTCTGCTTGGGGCTACTTCAATAGGACACAAAACATAGCGATAGAACTTGGAACTACATTATTGTGCCAAGTTTCAAAGAGCTAGCGCAAACCGTGTTTGATTTAGAGTTCCAACTACATGTATCTATATAGGAGAAAACAGAGTGAAACCTAAACATGAAAACGGTTCCTGCAAAGGAACGGTTTATCCGAGAAGAACGAAATTTGGTGAGCCAATTGGGATTCGTGTACTGATCATTGCCTGCAAGTATCATCAAGATTGGGTGAAAAAATGTATGCTGAGATTTCAGGAAACTCGTAGTTTTTTGGAAGCTTGTCAACCCCTTTCAATGAAAGTGATTCTCGTCAGTCTCTGCTTGGGGCTACTTCAATCGGACACAAACCATAGCGATAGAACTTGGAACTACATTATTGTGCCAAGTTTCAAGGAGCTAGCACAAACCGTTTTTGATTTAGAGTTCCAACTACATGTTTCCATATAGGAGAAAACAGAGTGAAACCTAAACATGAAAACGGTTCCTGCAAAGGAACGGTTTAACCGAGAAGAACGAAATTTGGTGAGCCAAGTGGGATTGGTGTACTGATCATTACATGCAAGTATCATCAAGATTGGGTGAAAAAAGGTTTGCTGAGATTTCAGGAAACTCGTAGTTTTTTGGAAGCTTTGCAACCCCTTTCAATGAAAGTGATTCTTGTCAGTCTCTGCTTGGGGCTACTTCAATAGGACACAAACCATAGTGATAGAACTTGGAACTACATTATTGTGCCAAGTTTCAAAGAGCTAGCACAAACCGTGTTTGATTTAGACTTCCAACTACATGTATCCATATAGGAGAAACAGAGTGAAACCTAAACATGAAACCGGTTCCTGCAAAGGAACGGTTTAACCGAGAAGAACGAAATTTGGTGAGCCAAGTGGGATTGGTGTACTGATCATGACCTGCAAGTATCATCAAGATTGGGTGAAAAAAGGTTTGCTGAGATTTCAGGAAACTCGTAGTTTTTTGGAAGCTTGGCAACCCCTTTCATTGAAAGTGATTCTCGTCAGTTTCTGCTTGGGGCTACTTCAATAGGACACAAACCATAGCGATAGAACTTGGAACTACATTATTGTGCCAAGTTTCAAAGAGCTAGCACAAACCGTGTTTGATTTAGAGTTCCAACTACATGTATCCATCTAGGAGAAAACAGAGTGAAACCTAAACATGAAAACGGTTCCTGCAAAGGAACGGTTTAACCGAGAAGAACGAAATTTGGTGAGCCAAGTGGGATGGTGTACTGATCATGACCTGCAAGTATCATCAAGATTGGGTGAAAAAAGGTTTGCTGAGATTTCAGGAAACTCGTAGATTTTTGGAAGCTTGGCAACCCCTTTGAATGAAAGTGATTCTCCTCAGTCTCTGCTTTGGGCTACTTTAATAGGACACTAACCATAGCGATAGAACTTGGAACTACATTATTGTGCCAAGTTTCAAAGAGCTAGCACAAACCGTGTTTGATTTAGAGTTCCAACTACATGTATCCATATAGGAGAAAACAGAGTGAAACCTAAACATGAAACGGTTCCTGCAAAGGAACGGTTTAACCGAGAAGAACGAAATTTGGTGAGCCAAGTGGGATTGGTGTACTGATCATTACCTGCAAGTATCATCAAGATTGGGTGAAAAAAGGTTTGCTGAGATTTCAGGAAACTCGTAGATTTTTGGAAGCTTGGCAACCCCTTTCAATGAAAGTGATTCTCGTCAGGCTCTGCTTGGGGCTACTTCAATAGGACACAAACCATAGCGATAGAACTTGGAACTACATTATTGTGCCAAGTTTCAAAGAGCTAGCACAAACCGTGTTTGATTTAGAGTTCCAACTACATGTATCCATCTAGGAGAAAACAGAGTGAAACCTAAACATGAAAACGGTTCCTGCAAAGGAACGGTTTAACCGAGAAGAACGAAATTTGGTGAGCCAAGTGGGATGGTGTACTGATCATGACCTGCAAGTATCATCAAGATTGGGTGAAAAAAGGTTTGCTGAGATTTCAGGAAACTCGTAGATTTTTGGAAGCTTGGCAACCCCTTTGAATGAAAGTGATTCTCCTCAGTCTCTGCTTTGGGCTACTTTAATAGGACACTAACCATAGCGATAGAACTTGGAACTACATTATTGTGCCAAGTTTCAAAGAGCTAGCACAAACCGTGTTTGATTTAGAGTTCCAACTACATGTATCCATATAGGAGAAAACAGAGTGAAACCTAAACATGAAAACGGTTCCTGCAAAGGAACGGTTTAACCGAGAAGAACGAAATTTGGTGAGCCAAGTGGGATTGGTGTACTGATCATTACCTGCAAGTATCATCAAGATTGGGTGAAAAAAGGTTTGCTGAGATTTCAGGAAACTCGTAGATTTTTGGAAGCTTGGCAACCCCTTTCAATGAAAGTGATTCTCGTCAGGCTCTGCTTGGGGCTAATTCAATAGGACACAAACCATAGCGATAGAACTTGGAACTACATTATTGTGCCAAGTTTCAAAGAGCTAGCACAAACCGTGTTTGATTTAGAGTTCCAACTACATGTATCCATATAGGAGAAAACAGAGTGAAACCTAAACATGAAAACGGTTCCTGCAAAGGAACGGTTTAACCGAGAAGAACGAAATTTGGAGAGCCAAGTGGGATTGGTGTACTGATCATTACCTGCAAGTATCATCAAGATTGGGTGAAAAAAGGTTTGCTGAGATTCAGGAAACTCGTAGTTTTTTGGAAGCTTGGCAACCCTTTTAATGAAAGTGATTCTCGTCAGTCTCTGCTTGGGGCTACTTCAATAGGACACAAACCAAAACGATAGAACTTGGAACTACATTATTGTGCCAAGTTTCAAAGAGCTAGCACAAACCGTGTTTGATTTAGAGTTCCAACTACATGTATCCATCTAGGAGACAACAGAGTGAAACCTAAACATGAAAACGGTTCCTGCAAAGGAACGGTTTAACCGAGAAGAACGAAATTTGGTGAGCCAAGTGGGATTGGTGTACTGATCATGACCTGCAAGTATCATCAAGATTGGGTGAAAAAAGGTTTGCTGAGATTTCAGGAAACTCGTAGTTTTTTGAAGCTTGTCAACCCCTTTCAATGAAAGTGATTCTCGTCAGTCTCTGCTTGGGGCTACTTCAATAGGACACAAACCATAGCGATAGAACTTGGAACTACATTATTGTGCCAAGTTTCAAAGAGCTAGCACAAACCGTGTTTGATTTAGAGTTCCAACTACATGTATCCATCTAGGAGAAAACAGAGTGAAACCTAAACATGAAAACGGTTCCTGCAAAGAAACGGTTTAACCGAGAAGAACAAAATTTGGTGAGCCAAGTGGGATTGGTGTACTGATCCTTACCTGCAAGTATCATCAAGATTGGGTGAAAAAAGGTTTGCAGAGATTTCAGGAAACTCGTTGATTTTTGGAAGCTTGGAAACCCCTTTCAATGAAAGTGATTCTCGTCAGTCTCTGCTTGTGGCTACTTCAATAGGACACAAACCATAGCGATAGAACTTGGAACTACATTATTGTGCCAAGTTTCAAAGAGCTAGCACAAACCGTGTTTGATTTAGAGTTCCAACTACATGTATCCATCTAGGAGAAAACAGAGTGAAACCTAAACATCAAAACGGTTCCTGCAAAGGAACGGTTTAACCGAGAAGAACGAAATTTGGTGAGCCAAGTGGGATTGGTGTACTGATCATGACCTGCAAGTATCATCAAGATTGGGTGAAAAAAGGTTTGCTGAGATTTCAGGAAACTCGTAGTTTTTTGGAAGCTTGGCAACCCCTTTCAATGAAAGTGATTCTCGTCAGTCTCTGCTTGGGGCTACTTCAATAGGACACAAACCATAGCGATAGAACTTGGAACTACATTATTGTGCCAAGTTTCAAAGAGCTAGCACAAACCGTGTTTGATTTAGAGTTCCAACTACATGAATCCATATAAGAGAAAACAGAGTGAAACCTAAACATGAAAACGGTTCCTGCAAAGGAACGGTTTAACCGAGATGAACGAAATTTGGTGAGCCAAGTGGGATTGGTGTACTGATCATTACCTGCAAGTATCATCAAGATTGGGTGAAAAAAGGTTTGCTGAGATTTCATGAAACTCGTAGTTTTTTGGAAGCTTGGCAACCCCTTTCAATGAAAGTGATTCTCGTCAGTCTCTGCTTGGGGCTACTTTAATAGGACACAAACCATAGCGATAGAACTTGGAACTACATTATTGTTCGAATTTTCAAGAGCTAGCACAAACCATGTTTGATTTAGTGTTCCAACTACATATATCCATATAGGAGAAAACAGAGTGAAACCTAAACATGAAAACGGTTCCTGCAAAGGAACGGTTTAACCGAGAAGAACGAAATTTGGTGAGCCAAGTGGGATTGGTGTACTGATCATTACCTGCAAGTATCATCAAGATTGGGTGAAAAAAGGTTTGCTGAGATTTCAGGAAACTCGTAGTTTTTGGAAGCTTTGCAACCCCTTTCAATGAGAATGATTCTCGTCAGTCTCTGCATGGGGCGACTTCAATAGGACACAAACCATAGTGATAGAACTTGGAACTACATTATTGTGCCAAGTTTCAAAGAGCTAGCACAAACCGTGTTTGATTTAGAGTTCCAACTACATGTATCCATCTAGGAGAAAACAGAGTGAAACCTAAACATGAAAACGGTTCCTGCAAAGGAACTTTTTAACCGAGAAGGACGAAATTTGGTGAGCCAAGTGGGATTGGTGTACTGATCATGACCTGCAAGTATCATCAAGATTGGGTGAAAAAAAGGTTTGCTGAGATTTCAGGAAACTCGTAGTTTTTTGGAAGCTTGGCAACCCCTTTCAATGAAAGTGATTCTCGTCAGTCTCTGCTTGGGGCTACTTCAATAGGACACAAACCATAGCGATAGAACTTGGAACTACATTATTGTGCCAAGTTTCAAGAGCTAGCACAAACCGTGTTTGATTTAGAGTTCCAACTACATGTATCCATATAGGAGAAAACAGAGTGAAACCTAAACATGAAAACGGTTCCTACAAAGGAACGGTTTAACCGAGATGAACGAAATTTGGTGAGCCAAGTGGGATTGGTGTACTGATCATTACCTGCAAGTATCATCAAGATTGGGTGAAAAAAGGTTTGCTGAGATTTCATGAAACTCGTAGTTTTTGGAAGCTTGGCAACCCCTTTCAATGAAAGTGATTCTCGTCAGTCTCTGCTTGGGGCTACTTTAATAGGACACAAACCATAGCGATAGAACTTGGAACTACATTATTGTGCCAATTTTCAAGAGCTAGCACAAAACCATGTTTGATTTAGAGTTCCAACTACATATATTCATATAGGAGAAAACAGAGTGAAACCTAAACATGAAAACGGTTCCTGCAAAGGAACGGTTTAACCGAGAAGAACGAAATTTGGTGAGCCAAGTGGGATTGGTGTACTGATCATTACCTGCAAGTATCATCAAGATTGGGTGAAAAAAGGTTTGCTGAGATATCAGGAAACTCGTAGTTTTTTGGAAGCTTGGCAACCCCTTTCAATGAAAGTGATTCTCGTCAGTCTCTGCTTGGGGCTACTTCAATAGGACACAAAACATAGCGATAGAACTTGGAACTACATTATTGTGCCAAGTTTCAAAGAGCTAGCGCAAACCGTGTTTGATTTAGAGTTCCAACTACATGTATCTATATAGGAGAAAACAGAGTGAAACCTAAACATGAAACGGTTCCTGCAAAGGAACGGTTTATCCGAGAAGAACGAAATTTGGTGAGCCAATTGGGATTCGTGTACTGATCATTGCCTGCAAGTATCATCAAGATTGGGTGAAAAAATGTATGCTGAGATTTCAGGAAACTCGTAGTTTTTTGGAAGCTTGTCAACCCCTTTCAATGAAAGTGATTCTCGTCAGTCTCTGCTTGGGGCTACTTCAATCGGACAAAAACCATAGCGATAGAACTTGGAACTACATTATTGTGCCAAGTTTCAAGGAGCTAGCACAAACCGTTTTTGATTTAGAGTTCCAACTACATGTTTCCATATAGGAGAAAACAGAGTGAAACCTAAACATGAAAACGGTTCCTGCAAAGGAACGGTTTAACCGAGAAGAACGAAATTTGGTGAGCCAAGTGGGATTGGTGTACTGATCATTACCTGCAAGTATCATCAAGATTGGGTGAAAAAAGGTTTGCTGAGATTTCAGGAAACTCGTAGTTTTTTGGAAGCTTTGCAACCCCTTTCAATGAAAGTGATTCTTGTCAGTCTCTGCTTGGGGTTACTTCAATAGGACACAAACCATAGTGATAGAACTTGGAACTACATTATTGTGCCAAGTTTCAAAGAGCTAGCACAAACCGTGTTTGATTTAGAGTTCCAACTACATGTATCCATATAGGAGAAAACAGAGTGAAACC